>NC_135570.1:7992821-8042821 GCF_964340395.1 Glandiceps talaboti | reverse complement strand
AGGAGGCAGACTCGTCTCGCAGACGATGGTTTTACGACCTCCAATACAACCATTCACTTTCCGCTTTTGTCAGTTTGACAAAGCAGAACAGTGGATGCACAAAAGTCGATGAAAAACGTAACAGAGAGTAGTAGAACGTATAACACCACTGAAGTGTAGATGCAAGGCGTGACTTCATGTATATCTTAACTTCAACCCCTGTGACCTAATTACAGATACGGTTTAAAAGTGGAACATAGACCCCCATTACACTGCCTTGATTTATGATAACAACGATGTCAACAAAGCTGACTACAACAACGATAACGGCGGCGGCGGCGGCGACGACGACGACGACAACACCAACGCCAGTACAACAACAACGACGACGACGACAACACCAACGCCAGTACAACAACAACGACGACGACGACGACAACAACAACAACAACAACAATAACGATGAGAGTAGAAAGTTGGGTGTTTATAGGTTAATTAACCATTCTCTAGCTATAACTACGGTATTATTTTTTTCGATCAGACAACCAACAATGTATTCACTGAAATAATTCAAACATTTTGCATGTCAATTAGAGCTTTATGTCATCTATACATCGTATAGTAACAAGTTGAAATTGAGATTCCTTCTGGCGGTTTTTTGGGTGCGGACCCAAAAATCAATTTGATTGGATATATTGCATCATATTACAGTACATGTACAGATGCACAAATGCATTTACCAACAGGTTATTCGATACTGTTCAGGCTATTACAATGTGGTAAACTCGTTATCTCTAACAAAAAAGTTTCAAAAAACGTTCAATATGTTGCTAGTGTAGTTTAACTAAGGGAAATGACAGGCCATGTGTTGCAATATACAATAAAACACATTTTCGTGAATGTTTTTGTTTGTAAATAAAATTTACAGTTATCAACTTATTTTCACATTGGACAAATGTTATATTACCATTTCTGTGTTGGTTCACGGTACAAGATGTTGGAAGGATACAATCCATTGCAGTCTCTGCAAACGCACGCGATTAAAATATTCACATAACAGTTTGTGTCATATCATATTCACAATCATACACCTGGGTTTACTGAGGCACAATAATGGTTCAAATCTTGCTAAATGACATCCGGATTTTAGCCTCTCAAAAACAAACGGCAGAGGCGAAGTTCTGCAACCTGCAAATTCCAAGCCAGCCACTCTGACCGTTGGAAGATCATGCATCCATATTTTTATGACGTCACTCTTCTGATTTCACATACTGGACACTACTCAAATTTTAACATTTCTGTAGAACAATGTAAACGTAATAACGGGTGTCTGTAGTGTTTGTTATATACTCTGTTACAACACCAGTCACCCATTTATGGAGAGACTATAGTGTACTGCATACATACCAATACAACACCAGTCACCCATTTATGGAGAGACTATAGTGTACTGCATACATACCAATACAACACCAGTCACCCATCTATGGGGAGACTATAGTGTACTGCATACATACCAATACAACACCAGTCACCCATCTATGGAGAGACTATAGTGTACTGCATACATACCAATACAACACCAGTCACCCATCTATGGAGAGACTATAGTGTACTGCATACATACCAATACAACACCAGTCACCCATCTATGGAGAGACTATAGTGTACTGCATACATACCAATACAACACCAGTCACCCATCTATGGAGAGACTATAGTGTACTGCATACATACCAATACAACACCAGTCACCCATCTATGGAGAGACTATAGTGTACTGCATACATACCAATACAACACCAGTCACCCATCTATGGAGAGACTATAGTGTACTGCATACATACCAATACAACACCAGTCACCCATCTATGGAGAGACTATAGTGTACTGCATACATACCAATACAACACCAGTCACCCATCTATGGAGAGACTATAGTGTACTGCATACATACCAATACAACACCAGTCACCCATCTATGGAGAGACTATAGTGTACTGCATACATACCAATACAACACCAGTCACCCATCTATGGAGAGACTATAGTGTACTGCATACATACCAATACAACACCAGTCACCCATCTATGGAGAGACTATAGTGTACTGCATACATACCAATACAACACCAGTCACCCATCTATGGAGAGACTATAGTGTACTGCATACATACCAATACAACACCAGTCACCCATCTATGGAGAGACTATAGTGTACTGCATACATACCAATACAACACCAGTCACCCATCTATGGAGAGACTATAGTGTACTGCATACATACCAATACAACACCAGTCACCCATCTATGGAGAGACTATAGTGTACTGCATACATACCAATACAACACCAGTCACCCATCTATGGAGAGACTATAGTGTACTGCATACATACCAATACAACACCAGTCACCCATCTATGGAGAGACTATAGTGTACTGCATACATACCAATACAACACCAGTCATCCATCTATTGGGAGACTATAGTGTACTGCATACATACCAATACAACACCAGTCACCCATTTATGGAGAGACTATAGTGTACTGCATACATACCAATACAACACCAGTCACCCATCTATGGGGAGATTATAGTGTACTGCATACATACCAATACAACACCAGTGACCCATCTACGGAGAGTTTGTAGTGTACTGCACACATACTGTTATAACACCAGTCACTCATATATGGGGAGTGAGTAGTGTACTGCATACATACCAATACAACACCAGTCACCCATCTATGGAGAGTTTGTAGTGTACTGCATACATACTGTTATAACACCAGTCACTCATATATGGGGAGTGAGTAGTGTACTGCATACATACCAATACAACACCAGTCACCCATATATGGGGAGTGAGTAGTGTACTGCATACATACTGTTATAACACCAGTCACTCATATATGGGGAGTGAGTAGTGTACTGCATACATACCAATACAACACCAGTCACCCATATATGGGGAGTGAGTAGTGTACTGCATACATACTGTTATAACACCAGTCACTCATATATGGGGAGTGAGTAGTGTACTGCATACATACCAATACAACACCAGTCACCCATCTATGGAGAGTTTGTAGTGTACTGCATACATACTGTTATAACACCAGTCACTCATATATGGGGAGTGAGTAGTGTACTGCATACATACCAATACAACACCAGTCGTCCATTTATGGAGAGTCTGTAGTGATTCTTGAAGTTCTTGTTAATAACCACGTGACATTTCATTTCATTTCATTTAAATATATTAACACCTTGAGAAAACATTCAACGCACTGAAAAAGTCAATATAGTCTTAGCTAGGTGTTTGGAGCAACGAAGTGTCTCAGATATCGGACACCGCTCATCTTTACGCGTCTAGACATACACTGCCAAGCCGCGGTGCCATGAACTGTGATCGAAGCCCAGGATCGAATCTGGAAGTAGGACGGTGTTCATGATAATGTCTTTGCAGAAACAACCGATTTTATTGTAACAGTGATCAAAATGTCATAATACCAATGTTTTTGTCTTGTGTTTAAATCAAAGATTCTGAAATAGCATATTTAAAGTCAGACAAATACGTAAATCGGCGTGAGAATGTTATGTCTGATTACTAAGTCATCGATGTAGGGTTATAAATTCAAGGACTACGTAAACCACAACATTAATTCCGACTTTTAACCACTGCAGTTGAAAATGACCCTAAGGAAATTGCTTAAACAACAATAATGAGTGTTACCCTTTTTTTATTACAATGTTCATCCAATAGTTATTGCCGAATAACTTGACTGTCCGAAAACTGTGACAGTGAGTGTAGAGATTAAAGCGAGGACTTGACTTTCAACTTTTAACTGAACATGAACTACTCTACTAACACGAACTAATGACGTTGTATGTAGGCGTATCGCCAACTAATAGCTACGAAGAGGCTTGAAATCCAGTTCATAAAAGGCTATAAAAATGAAGTAATCTTAATCTCATTGACCGAGCCAAGAGAAGGTGTGTGTACAGTTCACACTCATTGAGTTGAGGGACGGCAGAGTTAGAGGAATGTTGATTTCAATTGTGATATCGTTATCTAGCTTATTTTAATCTGGTCAATGAAAGGACATATCAAAACTGTGTTGCTAAATTCACTACAAGAGTCAATAAAAGATACTCAATAATAAAGGGCGTTCGTTCCTTGAAATTGGAGAAGTATTTTTTGCTGCAGTATTGCTCGCCACCCCCTCTCGCTTCTAGTCATCCTTTTGCCATTTTCAGACATAATGGAATTGCAATTTTTTTGTAAGTATTCGTTTCAATGCCAAAGTCGGTGTGTCCTTTGTTACCATGGTTACAGGCTCTGATTCTCATGGATTTCCCATTGGTAAAATCGTTCTTTTGTCACGGTTTAGCCTCATCCAATAATAAATTCACTTGTTTTTGTTCATCTAGTAGTTCCTGAAAGAAGCGCTTTATGATTTTTTTTTAGAACCACGGAGTAGATATCTTGGACAAGCCATTGTCGCAAAATTACAGAGCTCTTTGAAACTGTTGCACAAGCCCTGCCACCACAACATTACGATGGAAAAAAATACGCACTCGTTTGCGAGAATGGAAATAACAAGGTAACTAATATTCATCAGATGACCTCAATAATAGTTGTATGACATGAAGTGTAACTCATGCCTCATTCACGTCTCCTTAGCTGCTCTTGAAGTCTCGCGAAGTACGAGATAATAAACGAACAACGTAAATGTAGTGCAATTATGCGGCCGTCATCGGGGGACGCCTAGACAGCGCGCGATGAAAACAACAGGCGTCAACTAATAGCCTAGGCAGTGACTTGGATAATCGCCCAAGGAATCAACTGTCTGATTAACGAGTTTTTGCGCCCTCCGTGCTCTTCTCATTTTTCGTCACATTTAGAACGCATCCGTGAATTAATATGTAGTTGATGATTTATCAAGGGAGTGAAGGCGATTTATCTATTAGAACCAAGTTAAAAGGCAATATTGCCAACTTTAATGGACTTCATTCGACTAATGGCTACACTGTACCTTGGATGGTAGATGTTCGTGACTGTCTTTATAATCAAGTTTTACAGAAAAGAACGAGATATTTAGGCCAAGCACCACAAAAAAGGCCTAAACATTTCTTACTTTCAAAACGTTTCCCCATACTATAATGGTTCAGTCCAACTTAGTGAAACATTACGAGAGAAATAAGTCTAATATTATTGTCCTTGTTCGAGGTGGTTACCAACGGAACTATAGAATAGCAATAAATTTCAATATTCCAAGTAAAATGGTTGTCTGGTGAACGTATATATTGTAAAAAGTACACCGCAATCGGATATTCAGTAATAACATATACAGCAAGACGGTAGAATACGGCTTTACAGACAACAAAATGTGAAGCTTTAATACTTCGCAAAATAATGAGTTTGGTGACGCTACAAAAAAAAGGTCTAAATCACAATCTATTGCAAGCCGTATTAAACTGTGTCGTGTATTCTCTATCAGCATGACGAATATTGAACAGATTGGACTGTGTCCTAATTTACAAGCAATTTATAAGTATTTAGCTGATTGCAGGATCTCTGCGATAAACGGTGAAGCGTACATGCAATTTCATTTTCCCGACGTTTTCCATTACTTGCCGTAATCTGCTCTAAATCGATGCCGGAACGTAATACCAATGAAGAGGCGCGTTTATGACTTGAAGTCCGACTCGTTAATTTATTCAAGTCGTGGAGAAGAGAAACCCAAACATGTGGCGGAAACGTGTGATAAAGAACCGTTTCAGTGCTCAGGGTTGCCTCGGGTCATATTTCCATCACGTCTTTAATTTTCTTTTCAAAGGCCAGCTGCTGCAGAAATTGCCGATTACGATAATTATCCTTACGTTCGGTCGCCATGGTAACCAGCAGAGGATGCCTTGATTATTGCGTTATCGGAAAAATAAAATCAGCGATGAAACACGTGAGCCTTACACTCTCCATCTACGCTTTAATACATTGCGTGTTATTACTAACAGTATACAGCAGTGCCTACATTCACAACCTTAACCTGTTCCACATTTGAACAATTTTAGTTCGATTTTCACATTCTGTGATATATTTCAAGTAACGCACGTTCTGTTTTGCTTAATGAGCTACCGGTTAGTTACTCCAAATACTAATGGTAATTGTATACACCTCCGAGTCAAAAGCCACACACATTACACATCAAAACCTGTTAGAAACTGTTGGTAAACTTATCTCCATACTGTTGGTAATTTTGATGGTAAAAAACCGACTATTAGTTCACTCTGCAGTCAGGTAAACAGCTATACACACCATGTTATAGCAAATCTGATTGTATAGCATATTGCAAAAGGAATTCACTTCTTGATTGGTCAAGAGTAGGTCACGTGGCATTTACGAGATTATTGTAGCTCATGTATTGTTTTACCATGCATGATAGAGCATAATACACTATAGGTATAAAATAGTAAAGTCGTATCCAAGAAGACGGTGAAAAGAACCTTGTCACCGATAAACAAGTCTGTATGATTATTAAAATCGACCAAGAACCCCTCAGACTTTCAGAACAGTGGCAAACACAGAGTATAGGTTAGAGTTCGACAAGAGAGGTGTCCGTAGATCAGTTTGAGCGGAGCGAAGAATAACCAAAGTGGTCCGTCTCTCTTTTCGAACTCTAACTGACTTAGAATTTTACCATTAGTTGGTTGATTAGTGAAAACGTCACTTGGGTACGTCTAAACCATCTTTGAACTGCTCTCAATAGACATTCTCCTTATGAAAGAGAAAGTTACAGCAAGTGGGCTAGGAAGATTTCTATTGGTTGATACGTCAGGGTTAATGCAGGTTGACCTCTTAGCAAAGTGGAGACTTGTTTTCGTGCTACGTAAAAGTTAGAATATTGGCATCAGTTAGTGCTAAGAAAATACAATATTAGAATACCCATCATTTGTACATTGTAAACAAATACTGAATAACAGTGTTAAGATTATGTTAATAAAATATATGTTAGAATAGATGTATTAGTACGATGCAAATGTTATCATTTAGTATTAAAACAAAAACAATGTCAAAACATGTTTAGTGTTTAGTAAACATTTAGCATTGTCATAATACAGGCACTAGTACTAGATAACTAAAGCGTAGTACTAATACTACGCTTTAGTTATCTAGTACTAGTGCCTGTATTAGTGCTAAATAACCAAAGCACCGTAATAATAATGGTATTAGTGCTAAATAACCAAAGTACAGTTATAATAATGGTATTAGTGCTAAATAACCAAAGCACATGGTATTAGTGCTAAATAACCAAAATGCAGTTACAATAACGGCATTAGTACTATATAACCAAAATCACTGTTATAATAACGCCTAGAGTGCTGCGTAAACGAAGCCATGCTGGAATATCAGTAACACTGCCAAGTAAACAATTCAATATTAGAAAAGGAACATTACTGCAGATATAATGAACAAATCCGGCGTCGTTCAGAATGGGGTCAGACTTAACGATGAAGAGTGATTTTGACGGTAAGAAAAAACATAATAGTCGGAACTATGCCCCATGGCGTCCTCGTCAAGGGATGCAATTAAAATAGAGTTAATGGTGGCAGAAAACTGAATAAAACCCAATATGATGTAAAAATGGTCATATTCGCGAAAAAAAATTCCAGTTATAATTACTATGGTTTTTTTTATTTGAAGTCATCCTAGATTGCTGTCATATTTGTGTCATGGTTGCCTTATCGCAGTGTCTGCGAGACTCATAAAACCCATAACACGTTGTCGTGATAAATTAATAAATGATATATGATGAAAATGTCAAAACAAAATAAGAACTCTACAAAAATCAAATAAACAACGCAAAAGCATATATCATAAGCTTAATCATATTTATAAGTCGTGATATCACGCGCGTTGCGGTCTGCTTTTTTTTTTTTTTTTTTTTTTTTTTTTTTTTTTTTTTACAACGTCGTGATCCGAATAATATTTTCGATTGATGTCATCTTTCCGTTCTATAATGGAGTGAACCTTGAAAATCAAGAAATGGTTATTAGAGTTGTCCTGTTTTTAAAGGAAACCCCGTCAAAATAAAAGCAATATGTAAGTTTTATTATCGAAATAATCTATTTTTTTTCGGCCTGTATTCGATTAAAATATTTCAGTATTCTTCTCATGTTCAAGCTTCATCTATTCCAGTTAGTTTTATTCACGATTCGTGACAACATGATAGCAGTCAGAATTGCGACTGTGGGCAAATAACCTCTCAATTATAGCAAAGACCGATGACTACGAAATAAGGCCTTGTTTCCGTTTCCTTCCACGCCGTGCACAGATACGATTGCGTACTGAACAACACTTGAGTACTGTGCTCATGAATGCGCAAGCGCGATATTGCAATTTGAAACCTTTGAAACTGCGTAAAGAGCCGGGTCGTGCTAATCAGTCTACATCGCGATCGATCATCAGGTTAAGTCGAACAGAGACGAACGTATTCAATGAACGCGTATTTTACGAAGGTCCCCGGAGGCCAGAGTTCGCTTCAACTGCGTAATGAAAGCAGAAACGCCGACAAACGTACAGCGATAAAATTACAATTCTCCACGGAGATACAAACGGCTATACCGTACGTGCCCGAGTAGCTGTTCTGTATTCTATTTTTCCCTTTAGGGTAAATGTTACCAACGTACGTGGCGTCGTTTCAATACTACATACAGCTACATTAAATGTATGAGCTGCTCGTTGTAGTTCAACAGAGGTCACCATGGTAACAGTTCATAAAATATTGGCCGATTCGTGACTTTGGGATGACGAAAGCAGTCAACATATCGTGTCTTTCACCATTTTTACGCAGTATCCTCCACAAGAAGATACATAAATGAGAACTATTAACTTTGGTTGCTTAGCAACGAGGAATATGCCGCCAAGAACAAACGCAGTCTATCTTTTATATGTCGTAACTTTCGCAAAACAACGACCCTCGTATCAACTCAAACGATACGTCAATATATCGAATCGATTACAATTTCCATCTAGGGTTCAGTTCTCGTTTCGATCCATTTTATTTATCATCGGAAATAACTGACAGTCTATGGATGGGTTATTGAAGAAAAAAAATATTCTCGATGGAAATAGTATTGTCAACTATTTTATTTGCGACTAACACAGCAAGCAATACTGTACATGTCGGCAACGTCGTACGTACCGCTGATCAAATAACCCACCTAGTCTTCTGCGTAAGTTGTCATCGCCAATCGCTTTATTCAGAGACAGCTTGTATATATTTTCAACAACTTGGAGATTTTTAAAACGTTTTCCACGTACAATTTCCAGCTCATTTATTTTGGTGTGTTCCTTTTCTGCTTCGTTTCAATACACAGTTGTCAGTTGCAGTGTGTAGGGATTTCGACACCTGTAAAATTGTCATTCATTACGTGTATTTACTCTGCTATGTTCCAATCGAAGCATCTTGTATGTATGCCTTGATTTGTATACGTTGATCAAGGCCTCGATTCAGCAACGAATCTCACAAAAATGCCACGCTACGTCCTCCACATAGTTTTTATGTCTCCTACAAATATTGGACCGTTTATCAAATCATAAACCCTCGTGTAGGGTCTGTGATCAAATGCATTCGTTGCTTTAGATAGCTTATCAAATATACTTTCGTCGTTTTGGAGGACCGAGTTCTTGGTATTCGCAACTATACTGATTAGTAGACGGATTTGTGATTTGGCGAGATTAGTTTATTACTTTTAGTTTCCACGTTAATGACAGAAAGTGAAATTCTCTGTATTAGCCACGAATATTGCAATTTCTATGTAGCTTGCACAAGTAGTGGACCAAGACATCACTAACTTATGATCCCGTTATACGTAACATCCAAAACCTTAGTTTGTGAATGAAAAAAACAGCTTTACACAATGCAACGATCAACCAGTAACACGAGAACAGTGCTCTACATATGCAATGTTTTGTTGTTGTTGTCTGTTCTTGTTTACGGGACAACTTCACGGTCGTGTAAACAGTGTATTTTCATATCTACCAAGGGAACGAGCAGAATTCAAGGAAGGAGGGGGTAACAGAATATTTTGGTCATTTTTTCCGCAGCCCCCCCCCCTCCCACGCTCTCAAAAAAAATTATGACCCCGCAAAATGAACCCAAGAATATTCGTAGCCCCCCCCCCCCCCGGCTACATATATTGTTATATGTTTAATTGTACAGTAACACCCCCCCGCCCCACTTCCCGTATTCTGGAGAACGGATGCACTATTCTATTACACTACAACAGTTTATCCTGAAATGAATATGCTATCTATTTTCGGAATCACAACGTGACGTCATGAAATGAACATCAAATAGTATGTATGTATGTGTACGATTCTAGATTATACTATTGCAGTGTGTTTCTCCCTCCACTGTCTATGGTTTCACACACTTGTGATGTAACCTTCTAATTTTATGGAAATGACACTTCGGGTACTGGTGAATGCAGAAATGAAACCATAACGAGTTGTTTCCAAACCCGAGTATACTTGTACAGTGTGTATGTATGTATATAATACATACACACACACACACACACACACACACACACACACACACACACACATATATATATATATATATATTATATATGTATGTATGTATTATATTAGATACATTTTATATATATAAATATATATCATGATCGAGTTTAATACCGGACTTTGTAATTAATTCGACACGACTACAGTTATACAATTGTGGAACAATATGTTACGATTCTACCATACGGCAACGACTGAAACGCCAGCATTTGTTATCGTTACAGATTATAATCACAATAATCGACATGCATAACAATCGTTCGATCAGTGGCTGGTGTATACGCCCTCAACGGCTGCCTGTAAAACGTTCAGGCGGAAACCACGATCTCCCGTGATATGGATTCGGAACTATTTCTAGAATTGCTTTGTGATGCGTTTCTTTTCGTAATAGCTGGATGTAATGGTTCTTGTGATAGCGTTTATCTCAAATGGCATATCTTTTACAGATAAAAGTGAAATTTCCTTTACGGTGTCTCACTGCTCGAGAATAGATGTGTCGGTCTCCTGGAACAGTTTAAAATGTCCCTTGAGGCGCACTACGGAAATTTTAAAATTACGTTTCAAACTGTCATGCACTTCAATGGGTTCCAGAATAAAATAATATTCCATTTTAGAGATAAAAATAATAAAACTTTACATAAACGCAATTCCCCAGAGAACGGAATCAGGTTTTGTTAAGAAAAATAAGACACGTAGCCAAGTGAGCCATGCTAAGCCGATTACGGTCTTAAAAAAGGAAGTTTAGCTGGTAGTCGCGATATCAAATTTGTACACAAATGATCGTGACTGGTTGGCTTGCTGGCTGACTGATTGACTAACTAACTAACTAACTAACTAACTAACTAACTAACTAACTAACTAACTAACTAACTAACTAACTAACTAACTAACTAACTAACTAACTAACTAATAACTAACTAGCTAACTAACTAACTCACTGACTGACTGACTGACTGACTGACTGACTGACTGACTGGGTGAGTGAGTGAGTGAGTGAGTGAGTGAGTGAGTGAGTGAGTGAGTGAGTGAGTGAGTGAGTGAGTGAGTGAGTGAGTGAGTGAGTGAGTGAGTGAGTGAGTGAGTGAGTGAGTGAGTGAGTGAGTGAGTGAGTGAGTGAGTGAGTGAGTGAGTGAGTGAGTGAGTGAGTGAGTGAGTGAGTGAGTGAGTGACTAACTATAACTTGTAACTGCCGAGTTGACCATGACAATAATGAAAATCTGAATTAAAATCTGATCACATCCTTCTCTAAATGCTGGAGTCAGTACAAAAGGCATACAGGGTGGTGATACGTGACAGTTCAGCCCACTATGTATAGGTTTGAGGACACAGGGGGGATTACAGAATTTGAATTACCGCGTTTAAAGACCTTAAACTTGCAAAATACGAAAATACACTAAAAACAAAACCTGAAGGATTAATAGCCTATTTGATATGGAAAACATATAAGGTGTTCTTTCTTTTGTTACAAAACGAGGCCATAAACACTGATTACTATGACTTGCTTTAACGTTTCACGAATCGGTCGCTATAGCAATAAAAAAATGTGGGACTAAAACAAGGAGCAATTACACAGTGGAAATAAAGCTTATCACGAATTGTAGAGATCACCTGGCCCGGTCACTCGCTTCAAGATAAAGACATGTATAAATAGATAAGACAGAGAGATGACGGTTTTCTTTGCTGTAGTCAAGATTATTTCACGTCATTTACTACGTGTATAGTTGTAGAAAGATTACTCCGTTCCCCGTTGCCTCATCAAATTATCCCCACGGACATCGTCTACTTTTGGCACGCATCCAAGTCGGCAAATTTTCTTTAAATTTTCATAAATTCCCCTAAGCGTTTCGCTTTGTGTGGCTTGAAAAGTAGAGCGTGACGTTCGCTTGTTTGATGTTGATGCACGTCATTTCTGAATGTGTTTCCTTCACAAGCTCGTCATCAGTATCCTAGATATTTTTGATACGACACTTTAAGCAGACATTGCCTTCGATACGAAAGACTGTAGTTGAACACATTGAAAAAGAGATGAACAAGCGCACTGTAGTCGTGCGTATGTCGGTCCAAATTTTTTTAGCATATATTCTCTCACTGATATTTTAACATAATAGTTATCTAGTATAAAATAGGAATGTATTCACGTTCTCATTCTTTTGTAGCTAAATACTAAGTGTTTTTTGGCGTGTAGAGCGGGAGGTGGTGAATTGAAGTCACGGCATTCATAAACGTTAGCACAGACATCGACGAAGAATAAACGTTTCTTTGTTGTCGTTAAATCGGCAATATTGAGACGACTACCACGCACTATGAATGGCTCAAATCAAACAAGCTTGAATTCAGATATACAATAAAAGACAGTTAACTTGAACCAAAAACGCCGTCTGACCGGAAACTATTTTTTTATAGAACACTGCTACTTAATCTAGCACAAGATAAACTTATCTGCATTGCTATCTGAGTTACCCTTATTACGACCAAACAACAAAATTACACTGCTACATGTCATCGTCTGGCGCAACAAAATACACTGTTGTTGATCCTGGTGATGAAATGTATTAATTTTGGTTTTAAAAAAATAACCAGACGTTTCAGGATAACCGGCTTTTATTGTATTCTGTCTACGGAATATAACACAAAGACAGGAAAACGGTCTTTCAACAACAACAAAACTGAATGGTGAAAATAAACACGAGCTTTTATATCCATTTCTATAATACTTGATTGAATATCTCGGTTGTCAAGAGTAAGGGTCTATGTCAACTAACGACCCGTCACCCGGTCCTGTCAGTAAGCCTTTATGATTTACCATTTTGATAATTGACGGATGGACCTTCTTATATGAGAAAAGGTCAAGAGCTTATATCACTATCATTTTGGCATCACAGGTGACGAATGTCGTGCCACGTTCTGTCGTAGTTCACGTCATGTCTGGTAGCTTCAGTGTCGTATATTCAAGCATTGATATTCAAGAGTTGGTGTCGAGTACCGCAACAGTTGATGTCGTCATTTGTAACTATTATAGCAGTTGGTGTCGTAATTAAGTACGTGGTGTCGTAATTCAAATATTGTGCGAGGGCAATGTCGTAATTCAAGTATCGTAACAGCGTTGGCATTGTAATTCAAGTATTGTATAATATAATCTGGGTATATAATGTAATTCAAATGCTGTAACATTTACTGGTGTCGTGATGTCGGAAGGTAATTTACAAGGAGGGTCGAAACCATCAAGCCAGGAGAAATAAATCATTACATGGAGAACACGAGATATCATTTCACATGATGGTGTCGATGTGTTGTCAATGTTCTTAAAATTGCCAATCACATGAACACTTTATACCAGGACTATCAATGCAGTAACTCTTACCTCACGGGAGACTATGGAAGTCGAGTCACTGAACTCATTATACGTAGCTTATGTGTAGCGCCATCACGTTTTTTGCATTAGCATACACACCAATAGGTGGCGCTGTTGTTTGTAACATACCGCGACTAGCAGTCGCCGCTGTCTGTACACTTTAAGTTTACGGGCAATGTTTATAACCCAGAGACATGTCTTATAGTGTTAGAATTTCTCCACATCAAATCAAAGCAGATGCAGTTCGAAGCACAGGAATGTGTTTTGAATTTGGAATTATCACCAACAGCTCTACTAAATCTAAGTGGACCTTATGTAAATCTAAAAAGTAAGATCCACTATAATACATGATGCAATTGTGGCCAGTCAATGGCTTTAATAGACACTGAAGGACAGTTGATTTGCTTAAAACATGACTGTTTCTAAATCCAAAATGGAATATTTGTATCTATATTTTGTAAGCCATGAACATGAAAATTACAAATACATCAAAGTTTACTTTCTTGCTCCTATGAAAAGTTTGATGTTATATAACTACTTTGTTTGGTGTAGGCACAGAAACCTCATTTGTAAACAACTTCCATCAATAGTACTACTAGTACTATACATGTATTGATCAGTCATATTTTACTACACTACAATGTATTACAGGTACACACACACACACACACACACACATACACACACACACACACACAATCTCAGCACAAACACAAACACACAAATACATACTGTACATACATACATACATACATACATACATACATACATACATACATACATACATACATACATACTGTACATACTGTACATACATAAATACATACATACATACATACATACACACACACAAATGCAGAAATACATATTTCACATGTACACACATACACCCGCCTACACACACCGACACACACACACACACCGACACACACACACATGCACACACACACACACACACACACACACACAAACACACACACACACACACACACACACACACACACACACCACTCATGCAAAGAAAGACATTCACAAAAGCTAATTACAGGTGTTTAAGTTGCAGTATGTTCTAGTATACCATGCCTAGTATACTAGTAAAAAACAAACAAACATCTTGAAGTACAGTCATGCAAAGTTTCAAACAAGTTACAATGTACGGTAAATCAAAATGAAGGAAACTAAACTGAGAATTTGAGAAGAATTTGATATACTATATTTTCAAAACTTGGTAATCATTACTACATGTGTTACAAAATGAACTGAGAACATTCACCATTACAAATCAATTATCAATTATCAAGGGGTTATCAATTGTGTACATAACATCAAGGTAGGAAAGATAATTAGATATTATTCCCCCAATATTTTTCTTCGTTCAGCCAAGAAACATGGGTGACCTAAGGGGCCTTGTCACTACAAGTACAAAATGTAGCTAGATGAGTCATGACAAACTCTTAGGTCATGAGTATTTTCCAGCTCAATGAAGAAATATATTGGGGATTAATATAATTATACCTCCTCAAGGATAGTGCATGAAAAATAATGGTGATTTGGAACATTTAGACTCATATTTCTAGCACCACATAACCAAGTGACGTAGACACGAGTTGTCGTGACATAGAACGACCAGGGTATATAACCCGTATTTTCTGTTCAAAGATATTATCTTGGCCTGTGCATAGTATAAAGGTTATTAATTATGTGTACATATTATCTGTACATATTATGTGTACATATTATGTGTATATATTATCAATTTAGAGTTGCCTGTTTACTAGTATTTCAACCACAAGTGTCAAACATACTTAGACTGGGATTTCATCACTTATGTGTACTTGGTATCAAGGTAGAGTTGATGTTCATTTGAACCACAAGTGTAAAACATACTGAGATGTGGCTGTCAATTATGTGTACATAATATGTGTACATAATGTGTCCAAAGGAGTGGTAATATTGTTTATTTCAATCACCAAAATAAACCAATACTCAATACTAGTATTAAACTAAAGTTCAAGTAATATCATGGTCATACAAGCTGCTTTGGAACGCCAGAGTTCTTAACTAAATTTATTTACAATATTACTAGTTGTCTCTTTCTAACAAACTGGAAATAAATTCATCAGACAAATCAGGTATGTAAGGGTCCCGACATTGACAAAGCGGGTGTAAAAGTCTTCGACGAGCACATTGTAGAAAATGACAAACTGAGCGTGAAACCATTACCAGTACATACTATCACTAAGCAGTGTTCTCTTTGTTTTCACTAGAGGACTCACATATTGATCACACCTATAATTGCCAGTTAGAGACCAGAAAGGGAGAATCTAAGGTCTGGTGGCCATGTCGATACTATTTTTACATAAAATGTAGAGATTTGGAGTGGGATTTTCATGCCCTCTAGAGGGCGCTATGAAATTACACTAAGGTTTGACCCCCTTATTCTTTGTACAGGGAGAACACTGTTAACTCTTACGATGACAAAATTTCAAAATCAAACATCATATCACTATTGCTATTCTGCTTACATTATACTCTTCTGATTAAATAGTAACTTTCCACTTTTTATGCACCAAGCTTTACCAATCAATACTTCCCAAATGTTTATTGTTAGACGGACCAAAAAGCCTAGTTTCTGTTTTGCACATAACAGCTGAAAGTTTCCTTGCAATATTGCTATGAAAACAAAATGACCTTTCACCCTTGTAGCTACAAATACCCAACGTACAAAATATTCTGTGTCTTTTTTTAAATTTAAATGTTACTATTGTGAGATGGGTCACATTGCTATCTCTACAGCGGGTCTCTATATACATCTGTCAATTTCACACGTTCAAGTACATGTTTATCTCTAGCGCGAGATACAGCAGTTGTAAATCTTGGCATATCTTTATGTGCATACTTCACCATTACTACTCAACTCTACATACCGTGATGTTATCATGTATTTACCTTTGAATACAGCTTACAAACATTTACATATTTTCAGTTGAATGATGGAAAATAATCAGGATATAATATGTAAGTATACAATCTGTTTAAAATTTGATGTAGCAGTCAGCCACTTGTTCAGTTTGATCTACAGCCCGATTCATGCTAGTGTTCACTGGCTGTTTGATACAACCAACCAGAAACTAATAAGAAACTGTACATGCTACACTTTAACATAGCAACATTGACTGGACAGTTTCTAGCACCATTTTGTCCAACTGAAATGAATTAACATACCATCATGTAGACATTTGTTGCAGACATTAACACATTGGCTCCTGCCTGTCTGGGTCTAGTAGCATATTAATATTTCATTTAGACAAAATGTAGCAAAATTGGGAGCTTGCTATATCTTAAGTGTACAGTGTACAGTTTCTTATTGGTTTCTGCATGGTTGTATCAAAGACCACCAGTGAACACTAACTTGTAATGGGCTGTATTAACTTCATTTTCACTTCTATCATTGTTTGTTTTATATTTTCATGTGAAAGGATACAAGTACAACCAAAAAACAAAGGTAATAGTGAACAGATTGATGGCTTTTACATCAGATATTGATCAGATTGATAAATACATTGCTATGAAATAATATCGGGCATGTACTTGAAAATTGACAAAAATTACTGCATGCCACTCCTGTTTGAAATGGAACTTTTGCAGAAATTTATTTTCCTCTTACAAGTTGAGTAACCTTGTTGACTTGCTGACAAATAAAACTATATTTTTGAATCATTCAATTACGATATATTTTGGTTTGAGTTCAGACAAGCTGGAGAGACCTTACAACTGCTGAATTATAGATGAACAGTAGAAAGTCAATAAACTCAAATAAAACCTTCACATTATTCCTGTAATCAGAGAATGAGTTTTAACATCTGGCACATATGTGGAATAGTTGGAACTTTCTATATACAGCACCACTGATAGTTTGACTGGAAAGAGACTGGTTTCAGAGATCATTGTTGCGAATGAATCTGTTTCCTTCTGAATGTCTGCCATAGTAAATGTAACGACATTGACCAAATGTACCTGTAAATAACACACATGTACAATATTAGTAATAGTACATGTTTTCCTGATATCTACAGGTTTGACCTTGAACATCCTGTGATGTTTTGGTTTGTTTCATTACCTGTTTTGAAATGCATGTCATATTAACATACACAACTGGATATAGACAGTCTGAGAACAGCCTTATCAAGTATTATAAGAAACCCACAGACATACTTTACCATGCCAGAACACACACACATGCATGCATGCACGCACACACACACGCATGCATGTACGCACACACGCATGCACACACACATGCAAAATTAACACCAGTCCGTCGGTCCAAGACTGACAGATTTCCATTCAGACCGACAGTTTTTCAGAATTACAACAACTTGTCGGTCCTTATGATCAATTGGAATCTGGAGTACACATTGTAAATAACAACAGTTACTCAAAGATATATCCAATTCTAACTACAAAAATCTGATCTTGTGTTGTTTTACTCTCGCTCAAGTCAAATCAACCTGTCTTGGGTCACAGCTAGCTCGCTAGTGTTGTTGTCAATGATAATATCAAGTCTACATAAGACGTAGCATACAGCATTTACTTTTATGTTAAAAAACACATGATTGGTTCGATTTCTTTCTCTAGTTATTTGTGTCTTGACTAATCAGAACGTCTTAGACATTCACACTCATTTTACGTGTTCAGCACATGTGTCTCTCTCTGCCATAATATTCACTGTTGTAAAGTTTACTGTTCAAAGTATACAAAACTTTTAACGTGTTTGCAAGAGTTTTACGCTGTATTTGTAAGTATATGGTGGTATTTAGAAGGCGGTCATGAGCCTCCAAAGAAGAAGGCAAAACAGATAGAGAAAGAATAGGACAAGAATGTAGAAGGCGATCGTTTCAAGCTGTTTGGCAGACAGAATTTAGTAACTGGTTACTGTAAGACAACGAGAAGATGTACTGCAAGCCATGTCACAGTGCATACAGCCAGCTGTCTGCTCACAAGGTACTGGTGACAATGGACTATGTTTTGAAAGTTAAACTACTCAAATGAAGGAAATAGGCATCTTACCTTTGTGTTGACCACCTTCTTTAACTGATTGTGGTAATGGTGTATATGGACTAGTTGGAGGTGACTGGCTTTCTTCCCCATCAAACTATAAATTAACATAACACATCATATCAAGGATCCAACAAATGTTGATATAAACAATCCCTAAAATAGATTCAAAATCCAAAACAGATTCAAAATCCAAAACAGGTTCAAAATCTAAAACAATTTCAAAATGAGTGTCACTTTGGTCAAGTTCCCTGGAAAATGACACATGTCAGTGGGTACCATCATATCTTTGAACACATGATTTCAAAATCATTGATATGTATTGACCACCATGCAG
This sequence comes from Glandiceps talaboti, assembly GCF_964340395.1. NCBI lineage: Eukaryota > Metazoa > Hemichordata > Enteropneusta > Spengelidae > Glandiceps > Glandiceps talaboti. The sequence goes on along the minus strand of NC_135570.1, from coordinate 8,023,500 downwards.
TAAGAATGTCTCCAAAGATTGTGTGTAACTTTGAAACCAACCATCTCCAGTTGATACACTTATAATATACTTTTTCCTGTGGAGGTTTGAGTAGTGACAAAAGTTTAGAAACTTACTATTTCTTGTGGAGGTTTGATTATTTTCATGTAGGACCCAACTCTCTTGGCTTCACCTTTCTCTTTTTGTGTGACTGGCTTAGAATCCAAAAATTTTAAATTAACAAGACGGTAAAGTACAAAATATCTGCAATAAGAATGAGAAAATGTTCTTGGCATAAGATAGAAGTTAAAGGGTGACATATTTAGTTGAATCTTGCTGATAAATCTTCTTTAAAACTACAGACTATATTAAAGATGTAGTCCTCATTCACATGTAGAAGAGTTTTAAAAGTCAAGATAAATATGAGCATAGACAATATGACACCATTTTTTACCATTTTTTTTCAACACATACCATGCCTAGACAGTTTTGAAGGACGTTTGACCTTCAAAGTGAAGGTCAATGTCACCAGAAGTACAGTATGTTATCCAGGCTCATGTAACTGATTAGACTGTAGGATATGATGCCTTGTTCCAACTTCACTGGCCTGTTCTATCTATCTAGTATTGACAAATGTGTGTTGATGGCTCCTGCTTTGAGGCTGTGAACTTCCCAACTTTCGTATTGTGTGATCTGGGAACTTGTCTACATAATTGAACAAATTAACACCTACATTTGTCACAAGTCATTGTGTCACAGTATGTTAAATATGCAGTTGCAAACAATAGAGGACTGCAACTGACGGATGCCGACAGAGCAATACTGCCCATCAATCAGTGTCAAATTTCATTGTTCTCAGTTCAACGTATTGTTTATGTTCACACAAAAAAACCACTGACAGCCTTGCGCGAAAATTAAACTGCGCGTAATCACCGTGATCTCCCAAAGCGCAAAAATAAGACTGCGCAATAATTTCCCTGTATACAGTATCTGAAAGTGGTTGACTGATGTGTGAGGGCGCCCTGTCATGGCATACCTTACTGACTAGTAATTGATGAAATATGACACAAGAGAAAACAATGCAAAAACAGGCATAATGAAAACTGATCTTAGCATTTTTTTACTACTGTCATCCTGTAATTGTCATGGTTACCTGTATCTTTGGTAATCCTCTTCATCTTTATCAGATGAAACCAATTCATTAGGACATGCTAGGTTACCGAGGAGACTAAGATACGTTAGTGATGGTAAATTCTCCCTTATTTTAGCTACAAAACCATCTATATCTGTGAGGTGACATCGTCAAGGAAACTGTTGGTATGGTAATATAGTACTCATGAATATTTCTATGTATCACTTTACAAAGTAATGCTCTGCATGCTGTTGTAATATTACACATGTACTAGTGTACACACACATACAGACAGACACGTACGAGACACACGTACAGAGACACACACATACACACACATACATACATACATACATACATACATACATACATACATACATAAATACATACATACATACATACATACATACATACATACACACATACATACATACATACATACATACATACATACATAGACAGACACACTCATAAAGAGATATACACACAGAGATTGACACACACACACACACACACAACACATACAATTTACTAAAAACATAATGTAGAAATAAGAGAACCCATGTACTTGTGGTGTTTTCTGTTCCATTTTTACTTCCCTTCACTCATGAAAGTATGACTACACAGAAACTGCTTGCACTTACACACAAATACACAAAGTACACCATGCTAGCTCTCAGGCACCATAGGGTTTTTTGTCATAGTCTCTGCCATGGTGTAATGATATAATGAACTGTTGTACTTTCTCAACTCCCTTGGATGCATGCAAACCTTATCCCTTTAAACTTGTACTTGGTTTCTCATAACACCCCACCCCACCGCCCACCCCATCCCACCCTACCCAACAAAATGTGGCTAAAACAACTCTAGAGTTCCTGAAAATTACAGGATCTGAAACAAAGTTAGCACGATATTTTGACTGGTTGGGAATGCAACCAACTTTTGCAGTCAAACAATTGGAAATAATGATTTTTCCAAAGGAAGCTACATATTACTCAACTATCATTGCCCTCACTTTTGGTCCACATGGTGCTTCAGAATACAGTTTGGCCTAGTGGCCAAACTGTACAATCTTTTGTCTTTCTGATAACAAGCATTCAACCACACTGACTCTACACCTAGATCAAAGGATATTTTGTTGTTGTTTATGGTCAGCGTATGTAAATTAGGATTATTGGGTATCTGTACATTGTCATCAAGGAGATTATTGTCCACAACCAGTTCTTCTAAATGTGGGAAGTGCTCTAGTCCAGCTAACGTTCTGAAAAAACGAGAGAGAAACATTATTAAATATATTTTAAATAAGTAAACCACTGACATCAATGAGTTCATGGGGTGGAAAGGTGCTGTTCCCAACAGTGTACTCTCTACTAAAAGACCAACTGTTTGTTGCAGGTCGAAGTAATAAAAACAGTGTCACAAGAAATTACTGTGTGTCTGTGGCACCAAAAAATGCCTAAGAGGACACACTTGTTTCCAAGCAGGTGTACTCCTAAACATTTGATTACACACAGGTGTGCTGTCCTTTGGAGTATGTTACTCTAAAATAGGGTATATATATGTCATGTTAAAGAGGTCTAGTGTCTACTGTACTACTGTCTAGTGGTTATATTGGGGTATGGTCTTTCTTGAAATCTTATTTCAGAGTTTCATTAGTTATGCAGTTCTCAACGTATGAAAGAAAATGTTCAACATCACCATTACTCTTTTTTATATGTGAGCTTTGATTTCTCTCTTGTCAATGGGTGGACTCCCCTGGTTTATCACAGTGTACACCGATTCATTTTTTTTACACTTCTCTGATTTGGGGATAGTGCGCGTGTATTCTGTCATGGATACTGAATGGAAATGACAGATTTTTTTCAGTTATAGACAGTCAAACATGGCAACGGGGAGTGATAAATGTAATCTGAACGTTTATATTTATGTTCTATGTACTTAAATTATTAAAATAACGTCCTTGCATATGAAGCAAAGATTTGAAATATAATTTTAGAGTAGCTGTGCAAGTTGAGATGTCCGAATTGAATAAGTGAACACTATCATTTTGATTGGATCCACAAGCCAAACTATTCTGAGCATGTGACGGCATAGGCCGGTCATGACCCCTGTGGAATCGACCAGGTCACTCAATCAAATCCATCCACTGGCTACCTGCTGCTTTGGCAGGTGAATCAGCACCTTAGTTTGTTTAATATATTAATTTAGAAGTTCTAAATCTAAGGCAAGACACGCCCCAATTTGAGACCATTCCAGAATGAGTCTGGCGTCAATGCAATTGCTGAAATTCATTTTCGTACTTCTAAGCAAAATTTCAAAAACTGTCACACCTTCAATGATAACAGGTTCTGTATTTACCACTGAGATGTTGATAAGTTGATTGAAATTTACTTCTAATGTGATATACAGTGCTGAGTTTCAAGTAGTATTTTAATGTGTTTACCATCATGTTTTTACATGGCATTGATCGTAGCGGTGTGACCACTACAACTTTCATCATGGTTTACCTCATATAAAAATGTGGCGCACTTGTTAATGTTCATTTAGGGGGAGGGTGGTTTGTCCTAAATGAACGAAGGTCGTTTAATGAGCTCCCTTAGCTCACTTGTATTTTGTTTGGCTGAAAGAGTGATAATAATGTTGGGGAACAATATCACATCTATTTTATGTTTGTGGATGTCACCCTCTTAGAGATCCATAATTCATAGATCTACTTACCTAAGACAGTTAAAGCTGAGATCTAATCTCTTGGCTATTGCTCCATATTTGTCAATAATGAACTCTGGAATACATTCTATTTCATGTGCAACGTAGGATATCTGAAAAAAAAAGACGAAAAAAGAAGTAAAACTTTCATGATTTAAGTCTGATAGCTGGAAAAAATCACTCAATGTTAGGTAGACTGTGAGATATGTCATGTCATACCGCCCTCATTGGCCATCTCAAGTAACTATAACTAAATCTGTGCTTGCCATAACCAAATTCTTCCTGGTTTCCTGTTGACCTAAACAGCCCTAAGTCAAAATTAAATTGTATTACTTTCTTTACAACATACAGTATACAGTACATGTAACTGTTACATTTGTGTCTTTTATCATTATAATAAGTGGGCTTAAATGATGTGTGTAGCATTCCTTTTATTGATTATTTTGGCAGTTTTCTCCCAAATATTGTAACGAACCTGCTCATTTGTGCAGTTCTATTAGTCTTGCTGCCAGACTTTGTGATTTATGTCTTCCTAATTAGTTGCACAAAGTGCGTCCCAAGTGGCGAAGCTGCAAGAAGCAAGTGACAAAAGTCTTTTGTCACTCCCCTCTTGCAGCTTTGCTACTCAGGGCACACTTCATGCACCTTAAAATTAGAAAGACGTATGTTGCGATGTCTGGCAGGAACTGATTGAAATATGGCAACTAGAACAGGTTTCTGTTGTTGGTACAAATCTCTGTCCAGTAACCCCTCACACAGGCCTCTAGGGAATTCTATTACTCAGGAAAATTCCAGTCAATGATTTTCCAAGTACTTGTAAAGTCAATGACATGAAAACAAAAGAATATTGGTGTTTTGGACTGTATCATGACATCACGCTCTCATTTGACACCAAAATCACGAAATATTTTATTACAAATTATTACTCTATGATGTTTATATTATCTAGTACTTATATTTTTTACAAAAAAATCACAAAACCTCTGAGTTGACTATTCTCAGTTCACAAAAAATCATGATCTGATTTTTTGCCATTTGAGACAGATTTTTTTGCCATCTGTGACGAAGCAGTGTCAGATCATTTTTTTTCACGCGAACTGAGACTGGTCTCAGATTGATGTTTTCTGCCATCTGAGACTGGTCTCAGATCACAATTTTTTGTGAAGGACCTTACATACCATAAAGATGACATACTCTTAAGATTTTTGTATACACTGTAAAATATAAAGAGAGGTACTGCATACGGGCTATTTGTTTGCATATTGTTTGGTAATTGGCGATTCACACATTCTCAGTCAATGCCTCATCATGCTGGTATACAAAATGAAATAACTTCACTTTGTAAAAAGGACAGACTTGGCAACAGTTTTCAAGTGAAGTGTTGCATCCATATGGGCTGTTTTCCTCAAGTATTGGCAACAAACATTTGCTACAATCAATACTTTCTACTCAGATGCAATCACTATATATTAAAACCACTGTGCAGTGCTAAAACATGTAGTATATCTGGAATGTGACACAATGTATATCTTTTTTTTAATGCAAATCTGTGAGAATATAACCAAACCTTTCCTGTTTTCCCTGTTGACCTAAACTGCCCTGAGTCAAAATCAATTTTAGTTCTTTTCTGGCTATTGTCTATAGTACATTGTTTTATAACGCCTAGGGAACTGGAGGCATATATCTGAAGATTGACATATTCTTACCAGAAGCTAGACATTAAATGTTTTTATAAGAGCAGGAAGGGTAAGTGAACAATTAATACCTAAGTGAACCCATGGAAGTAGGAACCTCCATGGTGAACGTAAGTGAACTAGCTGATAACAGCTGAAGATATACCTTAAGACTCCAAACTGATAATATCATCTTTATCAACCATAAAAGTAGCCAAATACATATGTAATTATAAATCTTAGTATATGCCTCCCGTTCCCAATGATTAACTGTTACTTTTTGTGTATGTTATCACAGTGGTCACCTTCAGAGGGGAACACCACTCTAGTCATTTCATAAACTATGGGTTCTGGAGAGACATTTCATGATTTTACACCACCTACAATTACTTTCAGAAAAACATCAAGTTGTTCTTGTGCCTTTACAGAGTATTATTTCCAGGGGCAATTGCATGATGGGAATCAGCAGAAATAATATAACTGTGAAAGTAATTGTAGGTGATGTAAAATCATGAAATGACTCGCCAGAACCCAACGTTTATGAAAATGACTTCATTTCCTGGAGTAGCGTTCCCCTATAAATGATGTGTGTTTAACATAATTTCATTAATAAATATTGTCAAGCTGTTCTGCATTAAGTTGGCTCACATGACCTTTTTTTTGGTTCTATGTGTTTATGTAACCGTCCTCTAGAGATAAACGGAGGTATGTTCCATTACTGGAATACAGAAAGACTTGATACTAAATTACAATATCTTACAGAGAAATTGGTGGCTTTCTGCCAAATCTTGTAGAGATTGGGACCAATTCCACTGATAGCATTGACCTATGTTGTTGTAACAGCTTCCCCCTCACACATGCCTTAGGGAAATTCTATTACTCAGGAAAATTCCAGCTAATGGTTTTCCAAGTACTTGTAAAGTCAATGACATGAAAACTAAAGAATAATGGTTTCTTGGAATGTATGACACACTCTCTCCATTCATAACGTCAAATCACAAAATACTAAATATTACAAATTATCGCTCAAAAATGTTTACTATTGAGCATGTACTAGTATTACTTTTTACCAAAATCACACAGCCTGTGAGTTAGTGCTTCAATACCGTTTTCGATACAGTTCTTGGAAATACCTCAAACTTTCTATTACTAACTAACTAAGCTGCAGATGATTAGATGGGAAGTCCCCCTACCCTTTCCTCTTTACTATACGTCATATCAACGCAGGGAGATTCACACACTGTGTTAGAACATTTCTGAACCTGTGTACGGTCTTCTTTTGATCACGTTTGTTTATAATTATTCAGGAGAGGTGTGACAAAAAGCACTGCCGTAATATATGGGTGAATACAGTTATATGTAAATAAAACGACGTAATCAACACTTATATTCGGCTTGCTCGTGCCATGGAAGTGGGTTATACTTCCATGCTCGTGCAAATCACACGCATCCAAAGTAAACAGATACCGTTCAGTGACACACATTTTAGCTTTTCTTTTCACTGTATATTTGAAGATTAAAACTGGGTAAACCGTTCATAAGTATCTATTTAATTGCGTACCTGAGAACCATCCAATACGACAACATCATTTTCGTTTACGCCTCCGTTTTCCTCAAAATCTTCTGATGCTCCGCCACTAAGCTCGTCTTGTGAACCAGACGCCATTTCTGTTACGGTATAGCAACTACTGGGGGCGCTGTTCATCGAGGTCAATGGCCACATATATGGGCCGGAATGCAAGATTTATAATAGATTAGCCACGCTGACAATAATAAAATGTGTCGATTTTGGAATGAAAAAATATCTGTAAAAAGAATACATATTTCGTCTGATTAAATTTCTTGTCTTAAAGAATTTTCTCCATCTCGAGCAACATCATCACCAAGTTTCAGACCAATCTAGTAGATCTCAAGTTTGTTTTGGCCAAGTATTTTTTGAGTTGCTTAAATTTTTTGACACATCAATAATCTGATCAGATTTGACTTGTTTTCCTGTAGACGCCACTAAAACAACATATTTCAAACCAATCCATTCAGACAGTATAGTTTAGAAATATTTAAAAAGTTTTGTTTTCCTTTTGTCAGGGATTCTGAATTCAGAACTAAAATAGTCTTGATCTTTAAATGATTTATAATAAATCTATTAAAATATATGATTGCTGCATGAATTAATTAGAATTTATGTTAAATCATTCAATGATTGATTGGCGGTGATCGTGAATCCACAAAATGAATTCTCACCTTCACTTCAAGGACCTCTAGAACATGTTCAGTTATCAATGGAAAGGTAATTCTTCGCTATCTAGTCTGATACTAACACTGAAGGATTTGTTGTTGGTTGTACTCCTTAAACAAAGGACTGCACACAGTGACCAATCTTATCCGTTATCAGTACTATGACGGTAGTTAAACAATAGACAGAACCACTCCTGTAAGGTACGTCTTGACGGGCGCCCTCACACATCGGAGGGAGATAGGAGGCCGATGAGGGCAGAGTGACACGACGAATCTTACCTACACTCCGCCTTCATTTTGTTATATATAAATATAGAATTCAGTAATATTACCTCCCTGATACAATTACTTATATTTTAATATATATCAAATGTATGCTGACTCCAATATACTCCGTGTATTTGAATGACTACCACCAGCATACATTTAATAAAAAGTTATGTAATAAAATGTATTAAAATGACTATAACGCAGTCTAGAAGATCCATGGTTTCAAATCAGATCTTGTGATTCGAAGCCATAGATGGCCTCTAAGACTACATGACGACATACATTTTTCAATAATTCATGGCCATACACCTACCTGCTAACATTGCATCACTGATGTAAATATATTGAAATTTCCATACTCTGGCATCTTATCAAGTACAAAAGATGTTATCACCATGACAACAATCATTCTAATCACAAGACTTAGAAACTGCTAAGCTTATTTGATTTCTAATCTACATATGACCTCTGTTTGACCTTCTAAACACGAGTTCAGGGAATCACCTTAATCTCAGACCAGTAACGTTAGTGGTTTGAGCCTTAATCTTCAGTTCTTATCTTTTATACAAAGTAGTACATTAGCCTGAGAAGACTGCTTACGGGGTTGAACAGCATAAAATATCTAACAGTCACCATTGGTCATGGCACACATGTATTAACCAAGTACCCTCTTCAAGTGGGGAATTTGAATTTGTGATGGGAGATGACAGTCAAAATATGATCCCCACACGACTATCACTTGGGAGACATCAACGACTAGGTACTTGGGAGATGATAGTCAACATCCCCACATGACTAGAAACGACTTTCAACACATGTTTGTTCTGGTATTTATATACCAGTATCTTCATGTATAGCTTTACCCCAAAATAAATATCCAATCCTCGTCCACAACACACCTCAAGGACAAGGTTCCCCGAAAAATCAAAGTTCTTCAATTTTCTCCAAACTTTGCCATATGAGCTTGTTCCTGGTCTTTTTGAAATTACAAAAGAAAGTTAGGGGTTCACTGTCTTGTTTTCAAGAAAATCAACAAATCTCATATTTTTCAATAGAGTTAACACAATATCTGTCGGCCATATTGGATTCTAAAATGACTAAATTTAGATATCCAATTTGACCTATACTTCAAAAATTGTACGATGACCCTCTAGTTTTTTCAATGATTTTAAGTAACAATTATCGTTGACATTTTCTTGAACAAACTAACAGCAACTGTTAAAAGAGACACATCAAAGTTAATTCAAAACAAGAACAGAACTAGTAAATATACTCTGGGTAATTTTTTTTATAGAATTACATAATTTATTAAAGTCAAGTTATGTCCAAAACAGATTGCAACGATTGAAATTTTTACATGACTTGAGATAATGCTTTAAGTGAAGACAAGGCAGCCCAATCACACTGATGGCTATCTGAGTAACTATGACGATGGAAATAGTGATGTGTGTTGACAGTTAGTCTGTAAGGTATGTCTTGACAGAGCGCCCTCACACATCGGTCAACTCTTTTCAGCAGATAGAACAGACCAGTGTGGATGGAGCAGTATGATGTATCTTACAATCTAGTTCACAGTCATAATCAATTTATTCAAGGTAAAGTATCTCAAACTAATAAGCCACAGTGCTCCTATATAAAGACAGACAGCCATTTGGAGTTTAGGTGAAGTGAATGAAGTTTTTTCGCATACACATTATAATGTGTTTCTGATCACTCAGATTGATAAAGTTATTCAAAACTTTGCTGAAGTGATGAAATTTCATCTGTTGATGACACAGTGTGCTTCTAGGCACAGACTGACAAAGTCATTCAAAACTTGAAGTGATTGAAATCACTGTGTTCCTAAACACAGACTGACAAAGTCATTCAAAGTTCAAAGATGAAGCGAAGTTATAAAATTTCTCACATTTACATCAGTGTGCTCTCAGACACATTTACAAAGTCATGCAAAATTCAGTTGAAGTGAATAAAGTTGACATTACAGTACACGTCTAGATTAAGACTAACAAAGGTGTTTCAGAATTAAGCCTAAAAGAATGGAGTATTTCTCATCTACACTAAGTGTGCTTCTAGATATAGCCTCATTCTGAATTTAGCTTATGTGTATAAAGTTGACAAGTGTCTCTCCCTGACTGTCAAACTCACTTTGAATTTAGCTGCAGTGAATTTACAAAGTCTCTTTAAAACCGATATTTCAGTGTGCTCTTACAATAACAATGATAAATTAACTTCTGATCAATTTGAATCCATGATTAGTTACATCTTAGCACAATGTGCTGCAAAATGTTTTTGTTGAATTTCAAAAATTATAAACTTAAGTCAAACATGTATTTTATACCCTGATAATGAATGTAGGTATTACTGAAAGTACCAACAAAATAACAATACTGGTACACTTGTCTCTGAATTTTCATTATTTTTACTAAATAATTTAATCTCTTAGACACGAACGACACACTTGGTGATTTGACTATTTGCAAAAGTGCAAAAGTATTATAGATAATTACGTAAAAGTATTATACATAAGTTTAAGAATTCAAAACCTGGGAAAATATTGACAAATAATGTGACCTATCAGAGCTGTAGTTATAGAGACAGATACTGACAACTAAATCTAACCAATCAAAATAGCTGTTATGCAGACAGATTCTAACAACTAAATCTAACCAATCAAAATAGCTGTTATGCAGAGATACTGACAACTAAATCTAACCAATCAAAATAGCTGTTAAGCAGACAGATTCTAACAACTAAATCTAACCAATCAAAATAGCTGTTATGCAGAGATACTGACAACTACATCTAACCAATCAAAATAGCTGTTATGCAGACAGATACTGACAACTAAATCTAACCAATCAAAATAGCTGTTATGCAGAGATACTGACAACTAAATCTAACCAATCAAAATAGCTGTTATGCAGACAGATACTGACAACTAAAGCTAACCAATCAAAATAGCTGTTATGCAGACAGATACTGACAACTAAATCTAACCAATCAAAGTAGCTGTTATGCAGACATATGTTGAGAATTATTCCAACCAATCAAAGCTACAGTTATGTAGACAAGTAGGGAAAACTACTCCAACCAATCAAAGCTGCGTAGACAGATATTGATAACTTATCCATCCAATCAAAGTTGCTGTTTTGTAGACTACTATGCAAACCACCAAAATCAAATTGATATGTAGGAATTCATGGATTAAGGTGACCATGGTTACAACTTAACGTAATGCCACTTGTCAACTGTAAATCAAACAGAATGTAGAATAAATGGTTAGATTAGAGTGAAATTCATTTCTGTTCCTGTTCCATAAATTTGTAGATAATAAAGTTTCCACATTACATGTAAAGGGGGAAAACCACTCCAGGAAATACAGGTATTTTCATAAATGTTGGGTTCTGGAGAGATCATTTCATGATTTTTACATCATATAAATTTCATTCAATTGTCAAGAAAACTCTATTTCACCTCTATTGTTCTCACAGTGGTCCACTGTAATAAGCACTTAGGAGTCATGCATGAATATTCAGTGTCCATCTAATAAATATGCAAGTCTGTTAAGTCCCATGATGCAATGGTGGACCAGTGTGAGAACAGTTGCAGTGAAGTAGAGTTTCACTTTGGTGTTTCTTGGCAACTGAGTAAAAATTATGTGATGTGAAATCATGTAATGATTCTCGAGAACACAAAGTTTATGAAATACATTTATTTCCTGGAGTAGTGTTCCCCTTTAAGCTTCAAAGTTATGGACTATGTTAATTACATACACACACACACACACACACACACACACACACACACACACACACACACACACACACACCCACGCACACACACACGCACGCACGCACACACACACACACAAATCAACAAATAGACACATTCCCAATGACACACTATTCACTAATCCATTCAATTTTGATAAACAGCTATGAGATATCCAGTGCTATTCTGATCATAAAATATACATATCCCCAGTCCCAATGCATTGCAGTACATTTGACCAATACTAAGTGTTTGCTAGTTTCATTAACTACTGTAGGTATACTTACCTTCTGAGCTGATAGCTTCAGCTGGTTTAGGGGCTGGACTCTGTTAGACACAACATAAACAAAAGAACCATTATTCATCACTTACCATAATATCCCTCACTTTATGAAGCTATTTTTGACTACATTCTACACTGTGAAGTCATTAAGCAGTCATTGCTGCCCTTAAAAACTTGTTGAGATAAAATATAGGTCCAATAGAGTTCTAAATAAATGAAATTTCGGGAATAACCATTCAAACTGAGTACTCACACTACTGAAAGTGTAAGATCGATATTATGAATTTTATCATCGCTGCTCTTACATTACCATGGTGTTTAATCCACTGCTAATATCAAAACAATGTCATGTGACAGTCATGTGACGGCCATGTGATGGTCACACCTACATACCTTATCAACAATAGCTGTAGCATCTTCTTGTGAAATTATAAAGGGACTTCCTGCTACGGACACATTCTCACTGGAATTAAACCAAACATCATACATTTAATATGATTTCACACGTAACAATACATCAACATCAAAACAAGTTACAATCAGCATATTGTAGTCAGTACATCGAACGTTATATGCACTTTGGCGACAAATTTCCCTGAAAATTAAAGTTTTTGAAATCTCTGCAAACTTTGTCACATAAAAGCTTGTTCCCGGTCCTTTTGAAATAGTAAAAAAGTTTGACAGTTCATTGTCTTGTTTTCAAGGAAATTGATAATTTTATGACAAAACAGTATCTATCTACTTACCAAGCTAATTTTGCACACTCTGTTTTCTTGGCTACTAGTTGTTTCCATTGGTCATGAGTTTGGTTTATGATGTCAACAGCAAAAGCCTGTATGGTAAATATCAATATTATAACATAAGTATCACTACCAGTCTGCCCTCTAAGCCAATTTGACACACCACTGATGCATACAATTTCTAGTGATGCACCAAAATTTGGTGTTCCTCTATCTCTTACTATGTGGTGAATGTGCCCTCTAAGCCAATTTGACATGCCACTGACGCACATAATTTTTAGTGATGCACCAAAATTTGGTGTTCCCCTATCTGTTACTATGTGGTGACTCACAAGAAATGCCAGTTTTCTCATTTTGACTCACAACAACAAACTTTGGCTATCATTAGAGGGCACACTGGATGACTACAACTTATCTAAAAGCTGCAGGTGGTTGAGAAATTCTATCCATTTACAGCAAGTGTAGCTTTAACACTTATTTCAACGAAAGATAAATACTTTAAAGATAGATATACAAATAAATGACTAGAACTGGTTGCAATAAATCTACAGATATGATATCAACAAAGTAGTACGTAATATTAATCTTTACGACCTGGACATGGGTTTTGCAGACCGAGGTTGTACGGCAGACTTTAGGAGGACCCGTAAACCATACGAACCAGGTCTGCAAAACTTATATCTGGGCTGTACATGTTTTATCATATACTCCATGTAGTGGCAAAGAAATGTCATTTGAATCACATAATCAGATAAATTGGCAGTGAAATATTATTTTATTCACAAAAAAAACTTTAAAATAGTGAAGAAATTAACAAAGCCAAATCACTGAGTGACCAGATATCAATGAGCACGCCATTTGCCATATTTTGGCAAAGTGTGCCGGGGCGTCATACGGAAAATTATTGCCCAGATTCGATGTGCGTCCTCTCCATTGGATTGCATTGAAATCGATATTGGATATACGATATCATACCTTGTTTTTTGCTTCTCCCTTAAATGCAAACTGGTTTTCTGGTTTTCCGTCAGGAATTTTGTAGATTTTGAACCATTCATGGGTAGCCTACAAATATAACATACAACATTGAATGTGATGACAGGTTAACTGTAATGGTCACACAACTATGATCCATGTAATGTAAAAATACATTAAAATACTCCCCGAAACCCAGCACTATATATATATATATATAACATTAGAAGTAAATTTTAATCAACTTATCAACATCTCAGTAGTAAATACAAAACTTGTTATCATTGAAGGCGTGAAATTTTTTGAAATTTGGTTAGAAGTGTGAAAATGAAATTCAGCAATCAAATTGACACCAGACCCCCTCCCCCTAAATGAATGAATTTCGCTTATTGAGCTTGTGTGACATTGTGTGATCATTCCTTACCTCTATAAAACCTGGCATAACTCTCTTGATATCAGCAATATCTGACAAAAGATAACAAGTCAGACATAATATTAAATAATCTAATAATTGCAGTATCTTTGATTTCACTAAATATTCAGTCACAGAGATTTATTTTGCAATATTTTCATACTGTCTTTAGTAAGGTAAATACTTCACAAAATATGTCTTTATTCAATGACTGCATAAAGACCAGCTGGTCACAATAGTATTCTTAACCATTATATCAATGTTGGCAGGTGTGAGGTTTATACTATTAAATTTAATAACAAGTTCCCTTTCAGTAACATCTCTGAGGAGGAATGCGATGCTAAGGTAGTGCCCACTGGGGCTAAAAAAGAAATTATATTGATGATGAATTGTTTACGCCAAACACAACTCATTAATTCTCATTCCGATGTAAAAAACTAAACCACTTACTTACCATTGAGTTCTGATGCTAAAGGATCATTGACATCAATAGCAAGCATTTTCCAGTCAGTCTCACCTGTGTTACAAATTTCAAAAATTTAGAATGGCAGGGGGAGTATCAAACTCAAAATAAGACTCCCTAGGTTAGCGAATCATTGAGTGACTTGCAGACTAAGGCTACGCAAGTAAAGTATTTTCCAGCCAGTCTCACCTGTGTTATAAATGAATTCATCCGTTTTCGAACAATTAATGTAGCCACACCCCAAATGTAGATATCAAAAACCAGTATGTTAAAATTTACATAACATATGTAAATAATATGTAAATTATCACATGTCCACTACATGTGCATGATGTGTTGCCAACACTTAGCAGGGTCAAGGTGCACAGATCATTATTCCTACATGGTTAGCAGTAACTTCTGCCATCTGTGCACCAAGTCATTATGGAAATAGGCTCAACTTTCTATCTAGGGTTTACAACATTGGCTGGGGACCTCTCAGGGAAGGAGAATTTTCGGCAACCAGTTACATCATGACCGAGAGAAATCAAAAACTACATTTGCACAATTTGCTCATGAATAATAATAGTCTGACGAGTTGTCATGGTTGAAGGGACTGCACGCTGTCATCGACAAGGCTATTGGGTGAAAATTTTCAATTTGTGTTATTATCAGTTTTGACAATGTAATCATTACAAGCAGAGAATATGAGGGCTAGGAGGAGGTACGACCAACTAATGATGTATCTCAACAGCACCGTGAACAGACTATAATGTTTGGTGATTTTTTTTTATTGACATACCTTCATCAATTAATGCCATTGTTCCTAACACCTTGACCTGGATGACATCACCACGTCTTGCAACCTACAACATAGAACATAAATAATTATACAATACACACAAACCAAGTTATTGTCTTTGAACTGAAAATATGAATATATACCCTGGTCATTCAACCTCATACCAACCCATGTCTACATCACTGGTTCCGCGATGCTCAAAATAAACCTCAAACTTTCTAAATCACCATTGTTTTTCAAGATTTTTCACAAATTATGCTCAAGGAGGCATAATTATACCATTTTCTAATATTTTTCTTCATTCAGCCAGAAAATACTCCATGACCTAAGGGTTTATTACTACTTGTATAGTGACTCGTAGTGACAAGGCCCCTTAGGTTATGACTATTTTCCTTGGCTGAATGAAGAAAATATTTGGAATGCTGTGTAAATGACATTACCATTAGCCTGATCCCAGTCATCTATTGGAATATTAACACATTCATGGGATACACATCTGGATTATCTTACCCTTTGTCCAATCTCACAGACATCTAAAGGATCGTTATCACCTTTACATGCAGTATGTTCATCAGTATGTGTTGGGTCTTCCCACGTCTAAAATTGAAGACAAAAATAACATGATTAGCAACATAGCAATTTGCAAACTTGACAGTGTACCCCATTTCATCAGCATGACACTTTGCATTAAGTATTCAAATATTCAAATATGAAATGTTACCATCAGTCATTAGTGTCAGTTGAAACTGAAAACGTACCCTTCAACGTCTTAAGTGTTTTGGCAACAACACATACCGATGTCTATATAGCCGACTGCTTGCCTACCCATGGCTGTTTAGCTACTTAACAAATATTTACTCAATGACTTATGTGCTACCCATTTCACATTAGTGTTCACTGGCTCTATTTGATACAACACCACACAAACCACAGAAACTACACATTACACTTTAAGATAACAGTTTTTTGCAACATTTTGTCAAATTTAAAATGAACTAACAAGCCACCAAGCAGACATCAAAACATTGGCACCCACCAGTCTGTGCCTGGTTGGTTTATTTCATTTAAAATAAATGCACCAAGAACTTGCTATCTCAAAGTGCAGAATGAGGTTACAGGTTTCTGCATGGTTGTATCAAACAGAACAAGTAAATACTAACATGAAATGGATGGAATAAGTAATAGGGAACTTGCAATCCAGACTGAGCATGCTCAGACGCAAAGGACTATGGGATTATCTGAGGTTATTGTATTACCTAATCTGGAGCTACCGATAAAATAAACCTCCCATAATGGTCAGGGTGACTATGAATTGATCATTTGTGGTTACAAACAATATAACAATATTGTTCATAATACTAATTGATTAGCATTTATTATCCATTTCCCATGATGCAACATTCAACATGGCGGGTTTGCAAGTTCCCTATTGAAAGGTAACTTTTTTCAAAGGGGAGTAATGACTTCCAGTGTGAGTTCATGACCTTTACCAGTACTATCAGACTACTAGTATCATAAATATAGACCACAGACTATTCCTGTACCTTCAGCAATGATTGATTATCATAATTTACTACTACCCTGCAGCTGGTTGACATCGTACTTTTCTGATTTTTTACGGCTCCACTGACAAGATAGCACTAATGTTAAAACCTGGGATGTAAATGATTCTAGTAAACCAAATATCTGGTGACAACTCTATCTGACTGGGTTTATCTACAGAGGAGTTGTTTCCAAACCTGTGGAAAGGCACCATAATTCCAGATATATCCATTGTGTGGGAAACAGTTCTTCACATAACGTAGCTTCTCCTTCTTGACATCTTGTTTAATTGGATTCAGTTTTCCTTTTGTGTCAATCTGTAATTTGCAAAGATAATTAAGTATTACTACAGTGGCAACCAAGGCTTCAGTTTACTAAGATAGACACAAACTAAAACTGTCAATCTGTAATTTGCATAGATAATTAAGTATTACTACAGTGGCAACCATGGCTTCAGTTTTACTATGATAGACACAATCTAAAACTATCAATTTGCAATTTGCAAAGATAATTAACTATTACTACAGTGGCAACCATGGCTTCAGTTTACTCAGATACGAAACAGATATGAAAAGGATAAAATTTGCAGTGTAACATTGATGGAATACTAATAGTTCTACAGTTAGACCGGGGGGCTATCACATTGCTATACATGCAGAAATTGAAGTTTTACTCACCTCCATTTTAGCATTTGTCCAGCGAGGTACTTCTACTACCATATTCAGGACAGTTTTCTGTCGAATCAAAACACTGCACTGTCAAGACTCAAGTACGATGTTTTATGAATGTATGTACCAACTAAGCTACTGTGAATAGTAACTGAATATCAATAAAACACAACAATGTCTAAAATGATGTGTTATGAATGTGTGTACTGTGTAGGTAGCAATAAGTATGAACGTGTGTACTGTGTAGGTAGCAATAAGTATGAACGTGTGTACTGTGTAGGTAGCAATAAGTATGAACGTGTGTACTGTGTAGGTAGCAATAAGTATGAACGTGTGTACTGTGTAGGTAGCAATAAGTATGAACGTGTGTACTGTGTAGGTAGCAATAAGTATGAATGTGTGTACTGTGTAGGTAGCAATAAGTATGAATGTGTGTACTGTGTAGGTAGCAATAAGTATGAACGTATGTACTGTGTAGGTAGCAATAAGTATGAACGTGTGTACTGTGTAGGTAGCAATAAGTATGAACGTATGTACTGTGTAGGTAGCAATAAGTATGAACGTATGTACTGTGTAGGTAGCAATAAGTATGAACGTATGTACTGTGTAGGTAGCAATAAGTATGAACGTATGTACTGTGTAGGTAGCAATAAGTATGAATGTGTGTACTGTGTAGGTAGCAATAAGTATGAATGTGTGAGTGCAGAAACTGTGTGGGTGGCAATATTAAGCTGATAGTCATAATCTGAAGAGTTGTATACACTGTACTACAAATAAATGAAATGATATACTGCCAAATTGTACATGTACCAACAGAAAATACAGTATTGATACCCTGGTCATTTTATGTCATGATAACACATGTCTGCATCAGTGTTTCACAATGGTCCAAAAATTGAAACTGTGCAGAATGTCCATCGTTTTTCCCCATGTTTTATTAATTCAGCTGATGCAGTTTATACTATTCAATATTTTTCATCATTTAGCCCCAAAATACTTGTGAAAAGGGTTTCCGCTACACATCTTTTGACTCATGGTGACAAGGCCCCCTATGTCACTCATAATTTCCTCGGCTTAACAAAGTAAACTATTGGGAATGACCTCATAACGTACATACCTCAGCATTGGCATAGAGTGGGATATCATGGAATGGAGACACATATCCATTGGGACCACCTAGAATTATACATGACAAATGAATGAAGTTTTTTAAATACAATACGCAAATATTAACTATTGACATTTTACGAAGTTCGTACTCCACAAAGTAAACTATACCCTCTTTAATATCAAATTTACTTTGAAAAAAAGAGAAACAACAAACTGTTTGTATAGTTGAAAACACAGATTCTATGTGAGTTAATAAAGTAGAATGAATTTTCCCTTTCTACGTCAGAGTTGAAAATAATATTACAACTCGCCAAAAAAAACATAGGTGCATTAATTTGCTTGCTTGTCTTAAAAAGCAGGAATGAGACAAGGACTACATATGTAAAGACATACAATGTAATTAGTACTGGCAACTTATCAAAGTATAACACCACAGGAGTCTGGATCCCATTACTCTGTTTACTGATAGAACATTACACACTATAACATTGACTATAACTGTTACTGTCACATTCTAACTTCACATACAGATATACACACACTGATAAAAACATTGCCTGAACCTACATCAAAGGCACCTGCTGATGTTTTTGTATCAATTATTCAACAAACAACAAATAAATAAAATTCTGATTATATGACAAATAACTTAAATAAGCGAAAGTGAAAATAACATAATTCATATTTCTGGCCGCAGTACTTATAGTTACTTCACTTGTTTAGTATTTATAATATTCATGATCTTATTCATGTTTTCTTAGAAGACATTCTCTGAGTGTGAGTAATCCATTTCACTGAAATCATCCTTGGCTAGAAAAGACTTGCGTAGTTCAGAGATTAATCTGTATAGTACAGACCCATGTTTGCCCCTTATATATATTCAAAAGGTGTAATTATTTATATTAAAGACGTTGCACTTCATGTAAATGAAACTAAAAAACAAAAAACAACAACATATACAGTGTATATGTTGTTGTTTTTTGTTTTGTTTTTTACTTTTGTTTTTTGTTTGTTTTAAGGTATATGTATATATTACTGTGTATGTTTTCCTTGGGCCACCAACTCGACTAGTTTGAACAAACTATTTTTGTGGTTCAACCAGGAGTTTAAAGTTATTTTTTAATTAATTTTCATTGCCAATATTTACTTAACTAATTCCTTTCCTCATTTTCCCTGAATTTCCTTTTCTTTTCAACTTCTGGGAAATAAATATGTATATATGTAGTGGTGAGATGCCCTCAGAAATCAGTCAACTCTTTCAGATGAGGGCAACCCGACATGACGTATCTCAATCTTTTCTGAGATTAGTCTGATTTCAATTTTAAGTTGAAGGTAATTTGTAGACTGGAAATTTGACTGTGAATATCACATGATAAGTTTTCTTTCAACAAGTGGGGGTTTTTTTATTAGCCCGGGTCCAACACAGCGCTTGAATAGAATACTCAATCTTTACATCTACAGACACTATTGCACTACAGTGTAATATGCCCTCAAAGTCAATTTAAACACGCTACTACTACACTGCAAATTTTGTGTTCTGCCAAAATTTGGTATGTCACTATCCCCACCTATGTTGTCATCCAGTTATCATCATTTTTATGCACAACAAAAATGTTGGCTTTCATTTGAGGGTACACAAGAGTGATGCCAGACATACATATTCTGACTTGCGATTTCACTTTCATTTGGAAAGAAACGAAAGTGAAACCTTGTGGTGAAAATTAGTGACATTTCTAGCATTGTGTGTAAGGCAAATATCATGTACAAATAAAATATATGTGTGTAAAAGTTGCAAATATATATATATATATATATAACTTTACATTGAGGTTCTGTCTATACACAATAATTTGGGTTAGAAATGTACGTTTCATGACATATACATATTTATGTATATTATATATATACATAAATACAATAAAGCCATTGCTATGTCTGTCACGTGTATAGCTACATTCAAAGCTGTTTTGCCTACATTTTTTAAAAGTCCCTTTGTAGAATGCAAAATTAACTGTCAACGCACAGCTGTGTGTGGGATTAATATGACTCTTCACAAAAAGTGTCAATGCCCGTATGACAGAAACATTCATCAAGCAGATAGCTGATTATACGTAGGAGTTTAGTAAAATTTAAAAAAAAAAGAAAAAAAAAAGCTATTACACTGATATATTACTGGTACAAAATGCGTCAATCAGATTTACGAGAAGGAGTACCTTGGCCTGATATCATAGGAAGACAAGATAATATTGATGCCATGGTCAGAGTCCAATGCCTGGCCTGGTCGGCAACAGGGACTATCACTATAGTACGTAGTACGTGGCAGATTATGTCAATGATAGCGAAAAGTACCGTGTACTCGTACATGACTGACATTGCATTCGCCGGTTATCTGCAACCACGCTCCTATCACTAAATTTACGAGAAAAAATTTCTTCGTTCAGACCAGTGTAGGAGGAGAAGTCTTTTTTTTAAATGGCTGCATGCTGTCCCACGGCACAAGTGGCACAACGGGTAGATCGAGTGATGTACACCTCGTTACATGTAAAATTTAAAATGTTTCTATGTATATGTGTCTGTGTGACATGCCTGCCTGAAATGTGTACACTCCGACTCAAGAGGCACGCCGTTCAAAATCGTTAGATAGAAGAGATAGATGCCATGCCAAAATAACGATGGACAATACCACATTCATACTGTATACACATACGATCTCTGCTATACATTACCGACAAGAAATAAAGAACCCAACGGTGACGTTACGTGTCTTGTACTTACGTATATACATGCAGTATTCCAGAGAGTTCGGGGCACCCCTTTCAGAGACTGTGTACGACATGTTGGCGATTGAAGATCTGAGGTGTTGGTTGATGCAGCGAATACGTAATGCGGCTCCGGCAGCTGGGTTACGAACTCTAGGTACGATGCTGACCTGTCTGAGTACGCTACGGGCTTGTCGTAGAGTAAACATGTGCAGAGTACGTCACTGGCGATGAATGAACGACTGCTAGGTGTGAGCTAATGTAACATTAATTCTAATTGGTGGAAAGCTGTTTGCGGGTAATATTAATATTCAGATCAGAGGCAATATATTCTTGAAAGGGGATATATAATGAATATACTTTATATAGCAATTTCGAAAGAGGTGTACCTTGACCGCTGTACGTGATCGATAATTACAAAGTGATCGCTCCAATTATCTTTACCAGGTATATTAAATCTGGGATATAATCTAGTTCGTAATCCAATCAAAAGCACTGTTATGTATGTATGTCCTGACAGAGCACAGAGTGCCGCCGGTACAAGTGCTGCCTGAGATTCTTCTCCAGAGGGCGCCATAACCCGAACCGTGTCTTTCATGTCTTTCATATGGTCTGTCATTCACTAGACTCCCTATTCCTGGAAAGTTTGGATTTTAATTATTTTACCACAGCTACTATTTTATTCTTTATTTGATTTGATATATTATGATTTGTAAATTGTTAATTACTGTAAATCTATGTGTCTGTGCTGTAAACTTATACTCCGTATATACACATTTATTGTTGTTATCGAAATTATTAAAAATACCGCCAATGGCGTGTAACACAACTGTACAGTTTTTAAAAATGTTTATCCATATGCTAGTCCATGCTAACAATAGGTGTTCATTTGCTGAATGACTATCCAGTTGCCTATACAACCATGTTGCTATCTTTGCGATATACACTATCATTTGGCTGTTGCTATGGGCGTGGTCATGTTGTTAGATATATTTACATACATTTTTTGAAGTTATTCATTTGTCTTTCTATTCCTGTTGTTATCTTTGCAATATACGTGATTATTTGGCTGTTGCTAAGGGCGTGGTCTTGTTGCTAGGCAAATTTACATATATTTTTTGAATGTTTATTCAATTGTCTATTAATCCGTTATCTTTGTAAAATACACGACCATTTGGATGTTGCTATGGGCGTGGTCATGGTTGCTAGGGTATTTGGATACATTTTTTGAATGTTTACTCACTTGCCTACCAGATGATGTTGTTATTTGACCAAAATATACTGCCATTTGGTTGTTGCTAAGGGTGTGGTCATGGTTGCTAGGGCCAATTTTGTCAAAACGTTTTGAACAAAATCTGCAGAATAACACTTTTGGAAACATGTCACCAAGTTTCAGACTCATTGACCAAGTATTTTTTAAGATACAAATGTATAAGTTTTTGACCAAAAATGAACATTTTTACACCTAATTTGCAAATTACTCATGGAATCATTGTATGCTTAATATTTCTTCATCCATACATCCCTAGATGCATTCAAATTAAATTTCAGCCCAATCTGCTCAGTAGTTTTGGAATTATTGACTTTTGACCAAGACATTTTTAGCCCTAATTTGCATATTACTGATGGCATCATCATGTCATGAACAAATCTTACTTTACACCCCCTTTAGATCGTTTCCGCCAAATTTCGCACCAATCTGTCCAGTAGTTTCTGAGTTTAAGTTTTTTGACCAAAAATCACATTTTTTGACCCAAATCACACACCTGTGATGCGATCATTTTGATTTGAACAATTTCCCAACTAGACACCCAAGGTAATGGACCCACCAAATATCATGGCATTTACACACACACACACACACACACACACACACACTAGCGCTACCTTCAGTTCACTTGTGTTATTAAAACAGGAAGCAACAAAAATTCTATTTTTATGTAAAATATTTATTCAATTTGAAAGATAGCTCAGCATTAAGATTGAAACTGCCACGGGAGAAGATATTAAAATAAAAAATACAATTAAAGAAATATTCTCCTCTATAAGATCGAAAATTAAAACAATAATTGATAAAATGAAATGACATAATAATATGCAAAATGATTGATTCCATTTTTATTTTTATTTTGCTATATAGTTTGTAACACTGTATCTTGTCCACTTAAAATAGGACCACTTTCATTTTTTGTTCATACATAAATTCATTCATCATTACTCATTCACTCACAAACATGCACACAAGTGGGCACATACATACATACATACATACATACATACATACATACATACATACATACATACATACATACATACATACATACATACACACACATTACATACATACATACATACATACATACATACATACATACATACATACATACATACATACATACATACATACATACATACATACATACATACACACACATACATACATACACACACACATTACATACATACATATGTACACACACATACACACACATACATACATGCATGCATGCATGCATGCATGCATGCATGCATGCATACATACATACATACATACATACATACATACATACATACATACATACATACATACATACATACATACATACATACATACATACATACATACATACATACATACATACATACATACATACATACATACATACATACATACATACATACATATGTTCAGGCATGTACGTATGTGCACACACACACACACATACATACACAATATTGAACAAAGTTTGAAGTAAATGCTGTCAAGAATGTACAACACACATAGTATTTAAAATACACAAAAAGTGGAATTTTTTCTGTAAAACATTCATTATGTATTCAGGCTTCAGTTCAGCTGTATGTTTATTTACACTTCCATCAAACTTGCACTTGAATGTTTTAGGAAAACAGGACACTAAGTAACAATGCATGGTTGTGAAATTGTGGATATACACTAATTACTAATTCTAATGATGGGTTCAATGATTACAAGTTGATTGGGTGTGGCTCCAAGCAAATACAACTACTTTTACAGTAGAAAGCAGAAACAAGTTATATAGTCTGTCATTTATGGTAGATGCATCAAGATTACCTTTCTATTACTGAAATGGCATGATTTGTGGCTTTCACTACAGAAATGGCATTCATGGCCCAATTTTATGCTTCTGGTATAGAAATGGCATGATATATGGCCGTCATCGGGGTACAGAAATGGCATAGTGTACAGCCGCATTTTACGTTTCTGGTACAGAAATGGCATGACAATACGGGTATTATCAGGATACAGTAATGGCATGATATAAGCCCCCATATTACCCCCAGTATGCTTATGTTACAGAAATGGCATGATTTATGGCCTCCCTGGCAATTCATGACCTCTGGTGGTCTCTGACAAACTGGTCTGAAAAGAAATGACAACAGCAGATACTCAGATGGGCTGGAAAGATTAGTTACATTTGTATACAGACTGTGAAAGTGACATGTAAATGATGAACTGACATTCAAATGTCACAGATATTGGTCTAATTAAAGCTCCACTTGCTGTAACTGAAAATGTTTTGTTAGGTCCAATAACTTACTCATAATACCATACACCCTGAACAGTATTGAATCACATATGGGTGAACATATCTTTTGTAGCTGTATACATTATAAATCAAATTGAGTTTTGAGTACACACCAAGAAATCAGCGCCCTCAACGGTGACCATGATTTAAACCTGTTATTGTATAAATACTAATGGATAAGATTGCCCATGGATTAACATGTACTGCTTAGTTAGTATTTTACCACTTTTCAGTGAATATATTGTAGTTGTCCGATCGAAAAACGATACTACAGTTACAAATTAGTGCAGTTTTAACAGTGACAAATTTGAAAACCAAGCTTTCGCTCACGATTTTAAACTTGTCACTGCACCACCTACGAATAATATCGACCACTAATTAACAGATACAATGTGTTTTTATAAGTAACTGACCAATTATTAGTAACTATATATTTGGTTACGTGATGAAAAATAT
Source organism: Glandiceps talaboti (assembly GCF_964340395.1). NCBI lineage: Eukaryota > Metazoa > Hemichordata > Enteropneusta > Spengelidae > Glandiceps > Glandiceps talaboti. The sequence continues at coordinate 7,997,982 of NC_135570.1, read as the reverse complement.
TATCCAAGTTACAGCTAGTACAAGTTTAATGGACTGTGTGAAATGTAACAAATACTGGCTTGAGAAAGACTACGTGTGACATGTCTATTTCATTCCTATGAGCTTGCCATGTCTCTCCGTGGATTTTTACATGACTATCCAATTACTACATTGATTTGTGATGTGGAAATACAAACGTTTTAAGACAAAAATTGGTGAAAAAAGTTCTCCATAAATAAGGTATCCTGCATGGTATAAGTATTGTATACAACACTGTACATCTGACTAAAACAGTGACATCCTAAAAAAAACATTTTACTAGATTCCAATATCAATATCCATGACAACCATGGATTAATTTTTAGCAAAAGTTTAAAATGGACAATTCCTATCACATGATCACCCAGTTGCCATGACAACACAATTTCAGATAAGCCTATGAAATGAAATAAACAAATATTTTTGTACTTATCTGTTCATAATTCAACTACAATGTAGCAGTTACTTAGTATTGGAAGGCAATAATAAATTTATCCACTGGTTAACCACTTCAGTGTCAGGAGTAAATTAGAAGTCAATATCAAAATATATATACATAGAAGCTGACCGTGTCATCATAATAACATTATGGCTGCACTCTGAACAGAACATAACTCGATCTTTAAACACACTGTGTACTTCTCTGGACAACTTAAGTACATGGCCAAACATTTGTATGTGGTTAAGTATATTTCTAGATATATATCGGCCTTCAGCTGTTTGCATCAGTTAATATATCAAATATTGACCACTACATCTCACTTGACAGATGGAAGTCAATATTTCATATATTGACCCTCTCTGTACAGATGTACTTGTCAATATTTCAAATGTTGACTAAAGCATCACACTTCATACAGATACAACAGTCAATATTTCATATATCAACCCCTCTACTTAAAGGGTGTACATGTCAATATTCCAAATATTGACCACAGCATCAAACTTAAATCATGCACGAGTCAATATTTCATATACTGACCACCATCCTTAAAAGATGCAGTCATCAATATTCCAAATATTGATCACTTTCAGAATTGCTAAAAACTATATTAGTAAATTATCATATATTGATCATTACACCACCCTGCAAGCTAAATCAGTCAATATTTAAGATAATGACTACTATCATTGCCGCTTTGAGAACATATCAGTCAATAAACGTTATATTGGCATTTGCTAAAATTGCAAATGTTGAGAAATTTTCAAATTTCTAATAAAATATCTATAATTGACCCCCTTCTTACGTTTATTTAGACATCCCATATTGACCCAAGTTATTATTATCAGTGGAAATGAACTTTCAATCTGTCAATATTTTCATTATTTACCCCTGCTATCATTGTCAGTGGAAATAATACTTCAGTCAATATTTCCTTTATTGACTCCGGCTATCATAAACTTTCCATCTATCAGCCAATATTTCCATTATTGACAATTTTTTTTACCATTTTTGGTAGGGAAAAAAACAATGTTTCAGTAAATATTTTCCTGCATTGCCATCATTGCCAGTGCAAACAGACAACTTTCACTGTCAGTCAATATTTTCCTTTATTGACTCCTGCTATCCTTGTCAGTAAAAAGAAACTTCCAATCGGTCAGTCAATATGACCTTTATTGACTATCATTGTCGGTTATTAACCAGATTTTTTACAAATATTTCTACTCTTCATAATCTCATGATTATAAAGAATATTTTTTTAAATTTTTAATACTGACTCAAAACAGGCCAATAGGAAAGTAGTGTAGTTCATTCACAATCTCTGTACATTCACACATTCCATCCTTTCCAATTTTTCTGCTAAACTTGATTTACAAATTGGACCTTTTGTACTTTCGAACCGACATTTTTTAACCTTGATTTGTCATTTTGAATACAACTAAACTTTGACCTCTCACCTTTTAACTCTGATCATTCCAAAAACTGTGTTCAACTTTGCGAGCTCTAGCTTTAAACTCTAATTGGTCATTCCAAACATAATTGAACTCTGACCTTGTATTTTAACTCTAATTAGCCATTCAAAACACTATTTGACCTTTGACCTCAGGCTTTTAACTCCAATAGGTCAGTCTAAACACTGAGTTCAAATTTTCCCTTAGATTTGAACTCTAATTGGACATTCAAAAGTATAAACAATATCACTTTTACAGAAAAGGTTCATACATTACATTTCTCTCTGTAGGTAAAACACTCTCACATATTTTTCACAAAAAATAACTTGCTTGCTGTAGATTTGTATTATTGTCATGGCTAAGAACAGAAGAAAACCATTTCAAATAATCATATATGGACGAAACTTTAGAAAGTGGTCCATGCTGAAAATATTTCATTTCTACACTAAAATCAAGAAATAAGCTATTCACTGTACTCATAATATGCAGTTTAACATGGTAGCAAAAAAAAAGATAGCATACGTTCACATAACAAAATTATATATATATGCAAATAAGTAGTTTTCATTTCAGATATACAATTTAGCACTCTTTACAGCGCTTTAAGTACATTGTCTCCTTGTCCTCAGCTGACCTGGTGTTGCCATGGCGACAGAAGGCAGCAGTTATTGCAATTTTTCTGCAGCAACATAAATCGCAGAAATCCTGTTTCCAGCTTGTCGTTGGTTCTGCTTTGCATACCAAAAATACCGGATTTCAAATCCAACTGTGTTTTTTTTTCTCAGCATTTATAAACAGACCAAAATTATATAAAAATTTAACTTGGGACGAGTAGCATGGTAAATACTTGATACTACGTCGTCTCTCAGAATAAATATCTCGTCAACATACTGAATTCCCACACCCACTATACTTTCTAAAATAAATCTGTCTTCTCTCTGATTTTAAAAACCCTGTTCTTTCACTTGTCAACAGGCTTTCTGTAAATAGTTAGCTTCCAAAAAAGTTAAAGCATGTCAAATTCCACACCTTGACTCTCAACTTTGGAGAGCCAGTTTGGGTGGCATTTTTCCAACGCAGTCTCTGAAGCGCTCAGTGCGTCTCCAGTGCCTTCATTTGACAGCCCTGTATTCTTCTTAGTTGTTTCTATGACAACACATATCCATGGTAACGATACTACCATGCCGAATAGTTGGAAGTTGTATGATGCTGTGTGGCTGTATCTATATTACATGATGTGCTTCCAACCAATGGTTTCTTCTGATTCTTGTTCAGGTCTGAGATAAAGAATGAAAACAAAATTTAATAAAATTGAGAAAGTTATAAGAAAACTGTTTTCAGTAACTATAGAGACAAAATGTATATGCTTTCACAAATTAGATTTATATATGCACAGAATTAATGACACAGATGAGAACTTGTGATGTCAAACTCTGTGAAGTCTAGAACTGATGACATCATGGACAGGACTGGTGATGTCAAAGTGTGTGAGGTCTAGAACTGATGACATCATGGACAGGACTGGTGATGTCACAGTGTGTGAAGTCTAGAACTGATGACATACACAGAAGTTGTGTGGTCAGAAGGTGTGAGAAGTGATGACATCATAGACAGGAGATGTGATATCACAGGGTGTGATTCTAAAACGGATGACATCATAGACAGGAGTTGTGATATCACAGGGTGTGATTCTAAAACGGATGACATCATAGACAGCTGTGATATGTCACAGAGTGTGAATTCTTACCTGATATAGCCAAAAGCATTTTCCTTCTTGCCCCAAACGTAGTGATGCCTAATTCTTTCAAGTCAAGGTCACTTAATGTTAAAAATGTCTGGAGATCAATCTGTGAAATAATGAAAGTAATCATTAGTGAAAGGTACTTTGGCAGCCAATTTGCTTGAAATCAAATATTCCCATAAGTCTATACTATGACAAAATCCAATGATATGTGAATGGAAGTGTGGCGTACTCGGGGTATTTGCACGAGTGCTTGCAGTGTTCTGTGTGCCCATACTTTCACGAGTGTAGCGGGTGAAAGTGCAGCAGAAAACATTGCAAGCAGTAGAGTAAATACCCCTGAGTACCCATACTGGACTCATGCAGCATGGGGTTATGTTTGTATTACATATGTTTAACCGAAATGGCAAATTTCCATAAAAATCATACAACGCGATCACGCGATTTCATGCATAGCGAATGATTGTGTCCTCATTTCCATATCATTTGCATGCAGGTATGCAATAATGTTTTCAGTATTGCTAATGAAAATACCAGTAGTATGCATGTGCATCAGTGCAGGTAATTTCTGGTACATATGGAATAATGGAAAGTCCATGAGTGTAAGATAAAATATCTATGACAATCTATACAACTAACCTCTTGCTGTTGGAATACATCTGTATATTTGCCCAGTCCTAATTTACTGAACAAATCTGGCAAGTCAGGTTTGGAACTGGTAGATGTAGACCAGAGTCCCTTGGTAGCTGATGGGAGTGACGTCCCATCGATGTAGCTACTTGCACTTAGTGGATACTCCGCTAAAACAAACACATGTAAATACACAAATATTTATTTACAATGTGAACACAAGACATCCTCTGCAAAATTCCTAACATTCATATTCAAGTACTAATAAACGATGTATGTTTTTATAAGCACCTTACAAAAGTTATAATCCTGGTCATATTTTCCTGGTTCTCAAGACTTTGATTAGTTCCTGGGAACTATCTTAAATGGGCTCACCAGAATTATTTGTTCTCATTTCTCGTTGTTGTTACTTTCACCGATATTATCATGTAATCGCTGTCACTATCTGTAAGTTCAATTCAAGTCAGTCATCTACTCTAAATTAGTTCTGTGGACTGTTTATTCTAAGTCAAAATCACAGCAATATATGACTTACATCTCCTCCTTCTTGCTGGGTATTCACCTGGTGCAGCGGATGTTTGCATTTTATTTGTATGATTGGTTTTATCAGGGGGCCAACAACTGCTGGTTCTAGTAGGTGAATGTTCACTGCTGCCAACGAGGGCAGTATCTTCTTCTGGTAAAGGCACCTAAAATGATGAAATATTTGATATGTTGTTAGAATATCATCATTTTTATTGTAAATGCATGACTTCTTCATAATATTTGCATAATAACTCATATGGGCAAAAAAATTTTGCATAATATATTATATTAGCATACTGATTTGCATAAAAAGTCATGTATGCATACTAATTTGTACAATGTCACATACATATT
>NC_135570.1:7947821-7987821 GCF_964340395.1 Glandiceps talaboti | reverse complement strand
GAGAGGGGCTATAAGTTGGTGGTGGTGGGTTGAGATGAGAGGGGCTATAAGTTGGTGGTGGTGGGTTGAGATGACAGGGGCTATAAGTTGGTGGTGGTGAGAGTTGGGATGAGAGGGGTTGGGATGAGAGGGGCTGAGATGAGAGGGGCTGGTAGTAAACCTAGAGACCAAACTTTTTCACTAGATTTGACCTCAGTAGTACTTACCATCTTTTAACAGAAACACTGTTTAGTTCAGACTCAGTGTTTAACACTGGCCTGACAATTATACTCTCAATAGTATTGTTGGTAAAAAGTAGTAATGCGAACAGCAGTTTTATGTGCCAAGGCTAACACAAATCATTCCACTGCAGCATAAATGTTAGATGGACAGAAAATGAAACTAGTAACGATAACGCAAGTTACTTACTATAAGAAAATCTCTGGCGAGAATAACTGAGTCAATACTGCCAGAAATAAAGACTGTACTTTTCCTTGGTGACGTGTTAGGGTCTGGGAAATGTACACTGGCACCTGTCTGTTGCATCAACTGTTTGATATTAATACCACTCCTTCCAATCATAAACAGGTGATGCTGAGGTGCTATCTCTAACTGCATACTAACTGGTACACTTGTTTGCTGTAGGGAGATATCAGAAATCATGTCATTTTATAACCACAACAGAAATTCAATGACAGCATATGTTGGTTAAGACTACAACATCTATACATGATAATTTCATTAATATATGTCTGATCTCCACTGGATGCAGTTTCCGTTTTTGTTTCCATGGTAACCATCAGTTTGACTTCCCCCTTGTTATGTAGTTTTGAAATAATACTTCTTTAGAATATCTCCCAGCATTATCTAAGGAGAAAATTTCAGCCTTGAGTTTCCACAGTAACAATAACTTTGACTTACCCCAACTGTTCCCGTGAGGTGTTCTACTAGTCTGGATGTGGCTTCTTTCAATGCTGGCACATTATATACACATCCTCTAACAATGGCAGTTGTTATGTACATGCGGGGACGTTGTTTGAAAGAAACAGCTACGTTGTACGTCTGTACGATTTGTTGAATTGTGGGTGAGTTGATGTCTGGTACTGGCTGTAAAGCACCCGTTATAGGCAGTTCAAACATCACGGTTAGTGGTAAGAGTTCCTGAAATGAGATCCAAATAAGTCATTTTGAGTCATTATCTATAACAGCATACTGCAGTGGAAATTGAGGTTTCGGTTTACTAGGTTAGACACAAACTAAAACTATTGTTGTTCCGTGTGGTAGACTAACCAAGTTTTTTGTATTCACACTTTTGTCTTTTCTTTCGTTATTGTTTAACTTTGGTGAAATAAAGATTCATTCATTTCATTTCAAGTGGGTCATAGTGATGCCTCAGTTGTATGGATCTAATCACCCTGTAATCAAGATAGTGTAAACACTGAAAGTCCCTAAAATGCACACTGCAAGATGATGGCAGTCATCAGAAATGTCCCCCTACTGTGAGTATAATGAAACCTATATCGGTTCAATGCCTTATCACAATAATAGTTTTAGTATGTGCCTATGTAAGCAAACCGACACCTTGATTGCCGCTGGCTTATTTCTGTCAATAAAATTTTTTTTTTAAGTGGTTGAAAATGGAAGGATAAAATGAAATGATCCTCATGTGAAATACAAAGCATATCATAACTCTACACTCATAAACAATATGCCCCCTAAACCAATCTGTACCCCTAATGCTCAGCAATTTCTTGAGATGCACCAACATTTGGTATTCCCTTATCTTTCTCTGTGTAGGGACTCAACAAAACCAAATTTTTCCACATTTTGACCCATAACAATAATGTCTGTCTGTCTCCCAATGGCATGCTATCAATTGATATCCAGTTTCCCATTCTCCATCCTATTGACAACCCCTAGCCCCAGTCTCCCCATCCTACAAGCTTTGAGTCAAGTCATGTCCCCTCATCACCTAGTACTTCCCTAATGAAGCTTTGGCCATAAAGCCAAATCCCTTTTTGGAGTTTTGAATTTGCCTGCTATGAGATGACATCATCAGTTGTCTCATCATGTGATTAGATTAGAACCAATGAGGCGAGTGGAAAAGTACCATGTAAACAACATGATTACCATATCATGAACATTCCTGTGCAAAATAACAGCATAATTTTAGGTTTGAATGTACAACTGTTAGGAAAATACTAGGCATGAGGGTAGAAGATAGTCAAACCCTCACATGACTTGACTCTAGGTAACCATCCAACAAACAAACCGTGTTTCCCTTCCCCTCCACCATCCAACCAATAAATGCAGTCTTCCACCCACCTAACCAACAAATGTTTGTTCTCTCTCTCTCTCCTCTCCCTTCCCCCCAAAAATACTTCACACAATATTCTTACCCTGATTTTTCTTCTTGCATGTTCTACCCCTTCCGGCTGTCCTGCTATTGAAACCTAGTATTAATGAAAGAAATTAAACATGTGTGAAAGATGCAATCACGGCAATAATGTAAGACAGCTGTCAATATGTGTGGCTTTGTTAGTGATTTGTTTGAATGCATGGCGCTAAACTGGAGCACGAAAATAGTTCAGGATGTTGCATAGAATCATTACTAGACTGATGACTGTACATTACGGCAATAAATTTTCCATGGAATTGATATGATGGAGAAGGTTTCATTCCATCATCCATAAAATGCAGGAATCTCGTTGCCTAAGGATACCAATTACAAACAGGAAGTAGAAACATGTGGAGAATTCCTACCTGATTGCTTTTTTCTGCCTGATTTCCCCTATTGGAATCCGGAAAATGTATATGACATCCTGTATCTTGCATCACTTTTTTGATATTATTGCCACCTTTACCAATCACATGTGAATGGTCTGTGTACGAAACATCCATCTTCAATGTCACCCTGTTACTCTGAAATCAAATCAACACAGCAGGTCAGTAAAAACAAAAGTTTTCTAATTATATCTGAAAGAGGGCGCTGTGAGATGCTGTTGCCATTGTCTCTACTTGGCAAGGTTGATCACCGCTGCATGAATACACACACTGTCCATGTTAAATTGTCCTTCATTCAATGGCTCCAAACAGATAAAGCCCGATTTCCTTCTAAATGACCCAAAACCTGCTGCACTGTATACCTTCGTACCTTTAGAATTGAAAAGTGAACAAACTGCGAGAATACGCAAGAAAACTTGCTGAGTAATCATGGGTCATATATGACATAGTTAGGCAGTTTTTTCATTGTCACCAAACTACAATCTTGTGGCTCACTCTCAGTTAATTATTAGTGTTTTGACAATCCTAATGTCAAGATGATTTATACCCAGATTTTGTTTTCAAAATCCAGAGTATATTGTACTCTTTAAATACAATATTAAACTTGTCTGAAATATTTAATTTTTAATGTAAAACATTACAGGGACATGCTGAGTTCATATATTTTTGGGATATAAATTTTTTTGCACATCAAAAGGCACTCAGTGTTCTACTTACATAACCCATCACTTGTAACTGACTGAACTCAAACCTGGTATTAGGATATAACTTATAAATGATCCAATGACGTAATTTATTTTACCTATACAAAAAAATGTACAGGAACGCCCTACTATGCAGTCAATAGTTCTAACAATGATAGAACACAAATTGTAATGTCATACAAGGCATGCATCAACATTAACAGTATACTAGAATAGTTTTATCAAAATTTTTGCACGTTTTTTTCCACAAAAGTGAAAAGCTTATTAACTCAGCTTGTGCCACTTTAACCAAGGCATAATTATATAATAAACAGTTTTATTAGGTTGTTTACAAATCTAAACTAACCTATCAGTTTCTTACCTTTGTATCGAGGACAGCCATAATTTTTTCCTTGGCTGCTGCAACATTGGGTGCTTTTCCTGTAACTTTGATATGGGGATCTACAAAAGAACAGAACAGAGATAATGACTTTAGTATTTCAAACTAACAATAATTTATTTCATTTAAGGGCCACGGCCCACCATACAAAGAATGTAATATGAATGAATGTTCATGGACTCTGAATTCATACTTAGTAATGAAATTTGAACTCACAGAGTCAAAATATTTCTTGGGAGTCGCTTTCAATAAATATTTTGACTGTGAGTAGAAATTTTCCTTACTGAAGAATGTAATGTTTTTACATGACAGGATTGGTAAAAAAAACTCATGTACAATAAATAAATGTTGTTATAAGAAATTAAAATATTTATAGGTGTCAGATTCATTCATACCCAATTTTTTTGTTTTAAAATACTTAACTATGACAATTGCTAGCTGCTGTATACAGTGGGGGAGTTTGCAGTAGAGAGAAGGGAAATAGACTTTAGTTGGAAAATTAAGTTCTTCAGGAATATATCAAACTCTGTCAACAGCATATAATGGGTGTATTAAATTCATGTATCAAAACAAAATACCCATAAATATCAACTGTTAGTGTTTTCATTGCAATATAATCCGTATTTTTATCCATATAATTATATTGTGCTGTGCAATTTACTATCTTCACCCATTTCACCCAAATAACTCTTACATCATATAATTATATCTTGCTGTGCAATTTACTCTCTGCACCCACTCACCTTATAACTCTCACATCATATACTTAGTTTGCTGTGTGATTTACTATCTGTACCCACTTCACCTATTAACTCTTACATCATCATATAATATTTTGCTGTGTGTTTTACTGTCTGCACCCCACTTTACATCTCATATCAAATGAACGACTTTCAATTCACCAAATAACTATGTTGACCTGACCGACATTTTTTCAAAGTCAAACTATTGTACTATCAGTTTCATGAATTGTTTTGTTTATTTTGGCTATAAACTTAGCCCGATGTTTGTATATAACTACCAACATAGTTTGATATATACAAGTATATACTTCCACAACTAGGGAAATCTAGTTAATTGACCACATGACTATGTTTCCCTTTAAAAAATACAACTACACTACTTATCTCTTCACACAGTACAGCGAACAAAACCGAATACAAATATAATTCTAAAATTTAGCTGATTAATTTATTGATACTGCATGGAACTATGGGAAATAGTTGACTGTCCAATGAGATATCACCTTGGTGACAAGCCTGGGGAATTATGGGTATTCTTTATGGTGTGTTGATTAGTAGAGGTTTGTTGATCAACCTAACAGAGAAGAGTGTACATTTACTTTGCAAGGAATGTGTCAATATTTTCATTGTAGAAAGTGTCAATAAGAAGTAAACCTAGGCTAAAGTATCAATCTAATAAGATGTAGATTGCCACTTCATTTTGTTTTGGTACAATGTGTTAAATTTAGCATGCAATGGGTGTGTGTGTGTGTTGAACACTTTGATGTCACATGTTGTGAACACTTTGATATGGTACATGTTGAATACTTTGATGTGGTGTATTCTGAATACTTTGATGCAGTGTGTGTTCATAACATTTTCACATGGTGTGTTCTGAACACTTTGATATAGTACATGTTGAACACTTTGATGTAGTGTGTTCTGAATGTTTTCAGATGGTGTGTTCCTAACACGTTAATATGGTATGTTCCAAACACGTTGATGTCGTATGTTCCAAATACTTTGATGTTGTGGGTTCCGAACACTTCAATGTGGTGTTATGTTTTTTTGAATACTTTGGTGTAGTGAGTTCCAAACACTATGATGTAGTGTGCTCTGAACACTTCGGTATGGTGACTCCCAACACTTTGATGTGGTGTGTTATATCTACAACTATGTATAGATCTGCTAGTACAGATATAAATGTATTTGGCACTATGCCATCATTGAAGATGAATAACAAAGCTTTGTTCAGATTTATAAGTTGCATTTCATATTTTCTTAACATGAACACTTCTACTACAAACTGATTACAAGTTAGATACACAAGTTTACGTTTTCAGAAAATCTACAGTTTAGTTTGTACTACAAGTTAAACACATGAAACAAACATGAGTACTTACTGACTGACTGGCTATGAACAGTATTAAACACAACATATATTTTACACTATCAGAAGAAAGTAATCCACACAGTCCTAAGCATGGAAATCTCAATCAAATCACTGACATTTTTTAAATGCTGGCAAAGCTATATAAATATTGCAAAAAAGTCTATCACTAGAAATGTGTGTGTGTGTGTGTGTGTGTGTGTGTGTGTGTGTGTGTGTGTGTGTGTGTGTGTGTGTGTGTGTGTGTGTGCTGTGTGTACTTTTGATTCACTTTTCTACTGCGTACCATTATCAATTTGAAATGTAGAAAAATGTACGGGCCATGGACAAAACTAGTTCCGCTGAACTATTTCCATGGTCCACATCAGATAACAATTGTCTATTTCTTTTGTATTCATTTTCTATATTTGTATCATATGTTTCTTTGAAAGTGTAGCTTATTTTTGTTATGTGGTGAAATAAATTTCATTCATTCATTCATTCATTCATTCATTCATTCATTCATTCATTCATTCATTCATTCATTCATTCATTCAAATGTCTGTTTTAACAATTACAGGGTTTCTTCTTCTGAATGATCAGTTCCAACATTTCTAGTCAAATCACAAAACCAGACAGTGGTCTCGGGAAGAGTTTATATGAGGATTCCAGTTTGCCTGTTATAAACTTTTGTCCCCATATTCTTGTTGATAGGTGAACTTTTGGCACTACCATATCATTTACTGGTCAGTCAGTCATGAAATAGTTAAACTTTAGGTACCATACTCTACATTTATTTAACAGTCTCAATGATCATGTGAAACCAACCGTGATAAAGACGTGACAAACCGAGCACCTTTGCTTTGCTTTGGTTGGTAGAAATAGTGTCTCAGCTGTCTCTGTCCTGACTAGACTCTCAAAAACTTGAATTGGACACTCCTTATTTTTCCTATAAAGCTACTGTATGACAACAATCCAAGCACCTTTGTTTTGCTTTCGTCATAGAAATAGTGTCCCAGCTGTCTCTCTGGACCCCTACTCTCAAAAAAACTTGAATTGGCCACTACTCATTTTTCTTGTAGAAGTAGAAAAGCTATGACAAACAGATGAACACCTTTGCTTTTGCTTTGGTTCTTGAACTAGTGTCTCAGCTGTCTGTCTGTCTGGAACCGACTCTCAAAAACCATGAATTGGACACTACTCCCTTTTCTTGTACAAGTAGAAAAACTATGCCAGGTTTTTGAACATTTCTTGTGTACATAAATCAAATAGTTTAGTATTGGTGGAGTAGTTATTGATGTATGTTTGCTTTTCAGTCTGTTAGAAGTCAAAAGGGCCTAATACATTTACAACTTTCTATCTAAGATTCTCCTTTGGCGGCTTCCACATTTTTCTTAAAAGTTACAAAGAAGGCAAGCGTTTGATGACTGTGTGCTCTCTACAAGTATGTCAACAGGTTTGTTGTCTTAGAACAAAAGAAGGCAACGTCCTGGAATGAAACTTAAGATGTCTGTGAAATGCTTCAACTTTGGCTTGATACGGCTGACTGCCTTTCTTTACATCCATACATTCTAACGTTTCGAAAATTCTTACAAAGGTTTGACCTGATGCTAACAATATGGTCAGGTCAATGAACAATACTATTAACTGTTGACAGAGCCTTTCAGTTACTATGGTGACCAGTTCAATCAATGGCACTGAATCTCAACTGATAATATTTAAATGAACTAAGTATGACATGCCATCATCTCTATGATTTTCAACAAGAAAACTACTGAATGTCTATACAGTTGATAGGTTTATGAGCCAACATTTCCAATTGGTTGGTTGGAATTTGCATCATGCATAAATTATCACTGTAAGGTTTTCTGTTGCAAGTGCTAAAAAGAATGTGCTTTCTCCATCTCTGCCATAATTACACAAAACGATAATATCATATCTGCCATCTTGACATAGCAGATGTTTGGACACCACTCAAAAATTGAATGGTAATATCATTACAATGTACTCTGATTACAAAATTCATTTTGTTTAAACTTAACACATAAATAGATAATTTGCATACTGGTTTTTGCATTAAATTACTATTAAATAGTTAATTTGCATATTCTTTTACTTTAATCAAAGTGTCTCCCCTATTTAATTCACAACATTTCATTACTGGAACGGTCATCAGAATATAAGTATTCAAGCTCATTTTTATTTTTCTATTTTTTGATCAAATAAACTTGTACAGGTATGTTCCTATCAATTTTCCATGTTTTTCTTCAATCAGTCGGATTAAAAATTGTAACAGAACGGTTTGTAGTGACAAGGCCCCTTATGTCACACTCATAATTCTCTCAACTACATGATACTGAGAATAATATATAAGAACATGAGATATTGCCATGGCAACAATACATACACAATACCGTGTGATATTAAAGTATAATGCAACCTTAACATTGACTATTCAAGTTAGTAGATAGCACAGGGTAGAAGCCATCAGTTCAACACACCAATGTTGACACTGTTCGGACTATACCAACCACTTACCTTGCAATAGGATATTTGTAACCACAGTAAGATTAGACACCAAGGAATACAACATTAAACTCCTATCTAATCACTAATAATGGCAAATGAAAGCAATGACATCAAAATGGCATTTCAAATCAATTAATTGATTATCGGTCAATTCCCTTTTTTTTATTGGTAGTCACTTTGATTACTACTTTTTGAAAATGGCAGTGAGATGTCTCTGGTTCCAACTCAATACAACATATGGTACTTTTGCCTACATTGAAAGCTCATTACACAGACAATGTCTCCAGGCTTTTGTCGAAGTCACAGAGACTACCAGTTTCAGAATTGGGTAGTCATTTGGGAAGAATTAGTAGTCAATTGACGCAAGACTACCACTAAATTTGAGCCCTGTAGTTGGGGAAGACAATCACGAAGTATGAATATTAGTACTCACACAGAACTATACAACTATAGTGATTATTGTACAGTGTCCAATTTGTCTGTTTTGTGATCAAATTCATTTCAATTTCAACACTACAAGTAATTTTGGCATCACATTACCAGTAACTCTTGATTCAGTACCTAATAATACACTGGTATCATCTTTACTCATAGTATATACATATTATATAAGTCGCTGGTATCTCATTACCTGATGATCGGGTACCTGGTGATCCTGTACGTTGTCTGTCACACTTGAACTGTCCCCAGCTTCCACTGTTTATCCTATCGTTTATCCGAGGAGCCCAAATATCACTTTCCGATAACAGAATCATTTTTATCAAATTTCAAAGCATGAACTCAATGATAGTGAAGTGTGCTGCCTGCAAAGTGTCGACTGATCGCAGCAAATAATGTGAACGTTGAACAGACGTGATAAAGTACCTGTGTATACCAAGGAAGTTTCAATAAAGGACACAAGGTGAACAATCCCCCAGTGACCGTACCGTGACGTTTTAATGAAACACTCACAACCACTTTCTTTCAGCTAGCCTTACAACAAACTTCAATTCTAGTTCATAAGTAGTTCATAAAAGCTGACCTGGCAGACACACAATGAAAACTGTTTTACATATAAATGCCGGTAGTTGGACAGGAAGTGATGGCATCGGTCATCGAAACAAAGAGCTACAATATTTGAGACTTGAACTGCATTAAAATGATGGGAGCTAGGATAAAATACAAAAGGCTGTTGATTCAAACTACATACTGTGGCTTTGTTTACATGTGTCTGGCATGCCACAAAACAATCAAACTTCCTGTTATCAACACTCAAACTCGAGCATCAGACCAAAAAACACATTTTTTATAAATCAATTTTATTGGTAAATTTTAGATGTCATGCTATGCTTTTGTCACACGTATATGATATGAGACAATTGTACCAGTGTTCGTTTGAAAGTAGTTCAGTTGACACTTACTGGAGGGCATTAACCTCCGTGTGATGATCTGTCCTGCTCTAGGGGGGTACGTTTGCAGGTGACAAGGGGAATAGGTAGGGTTCCCGGAGGTAGGGCAGGAAAGGTATACACAGAAAGCAGGACACATTCACAATGTTCAATGTCAGAGGAAACTCTCCCAACTATGCATAAAGTATGTGTGGCAAAACATATACATAACCCATATCCTCTTATCTGGATAGTTTATAAGCCTCCAGTGCTTCAAAAAAAGATATGAACAAACGCTGCATCTTTCTATTGTTGGACGAAAGTAAACAACTGAACTGTATCTTCGTCATCACTCCTCCACACAATATCCACATTGTTTGTCACTCTTTGCTGTACCACAGTACGCCTCGTTGTTATAGCAATGTTTTAATTACACACTGGTTGGACGCTTTGTGTAAATTCAATACAGGTGAGTTGAGTACGTCACTATAAGTGACCTCAAAGACAGGTCACCTTCGGCTGCCAAGGTACTTATTCCACACTAAAGTGACCTGAAAAAACCTCATTAGCTATAACGGGAAAGTTGTATTTTTTTAATCATTTTTCTAGTTTAGACTTATTTAAGGTATTAGACCACACAAAATTTCCCTTGTTGATATTGGTTTGCAGTTAAGAAAGTAATGATTACACACATCCATAACTATACATTTTCTGAAAGCTCTTGATCCACTCTTTACAATGAAATTAATAAAATTTGGTTTTATGTACTTCCGGTCACGTGACCTCTACATACGTGATAATTTGCATTTTTCGTTCAACAAAAATTAGCTCCTTCAAATTTCGACCAACAATAGAAAACGACGCACAATGTTTATCACCGCGTCAGTGGCTACAAAACCGTGTCTCAGATTTGTCCTGTCCGTTTTTGTTACGAAGATATATAAATAATAATAAATAGTGTCCAAATAAACCATGTATGTCTCATTTAAATCCGTCTTACTTTCGAACAAAAGAAGCAATCAAAAATCTGAGACACGGTTTTGGAGCCACTGACGTGGTGAATAAGATCCTACTGTGTTTGTTATTGTCGGGTACTCTTTGAGGTTGCTAATTTCCACAAAGTAACGCAATTCTTTACAAAATGTAAACTTGAGAAAGTAACAAAAACATGTGTTTGAGTTGAAACAAACAAAAAACGTTTAACACATTCCTTACAGAAAAGTTGTAAGTGTCACATCCTTTATCACCTTCGAAAATTTGTTTTTTCCATGTTATGACCATTCTATTGGCCAAAAAATATGAAATCTGTCAGTTCAAATGTAGCCAACGCCCACTATTCGACATGCGATTTTGGCGATTCGGGTTAAAAATTAACTTCCTCATTTGCATATGTTTGCGAAAGAATTGAGGGCGGAGCCTTCTTCCTTTTATGGAAAGCAGAGTGTCAAGCTACGTTATATAGCGGTCTCAGGTTTTATGTAAAATAAACGTAGTGGTTTCCGGTGAGAGAGTAAATGTTCCCTGGGTTCTCGTTCAATTTAGAGGAGTTCCCCACTTGTGTGAACATGAAACGACGGAAAATATACCAATTGCTTTGAGAGTGGTATTTTAACTAATAAAGAAGTTAGTTAGCTTCATAAAACATATTTAGTATGATGGTATTTTCTTGGAGTAACAATGCATAGTCCGGTCGCGATTGTACATGTACTATGTTTTGCTTTGAAGCATCGTACTCAGATTCAATTGTTTCTATTTTGATACATAACATGTATCTTTGTCGAAATCAACGTCAAAAGACGCACCACTATCGTCGCAATTTCATTGTTGTGTCTACCAGGAAAATTACGCCGGTTCATCTGGACACAGCATACACAGTACATTTAACCATGGGTGGAGGGTCTATGATTCAACACATCGCTTCAACGTCAATGCAAAACGCAAACTGTTAGACATGTCTAGCCATATAGCTCTCTCATGTCTCTAGCTCTAGCTCTTCGGCATGTTAATTTTTTTTGACAAAAACAAAAATAGTCGGAGACGAGACGGCACCACGGGAGGGCTTCAGTGAGCACGGGCCGTGTTTAGAAAGAAGACGAAACCACCTCATGTCAATTTGTGGTTGGTAATGAACTCAATTAAAAGAAAATGAAATAAAGCGAGTACATAGTTTTCAAGAGGGATAGTTATCCGACAGCTTCGCTCTACTACGCGTATATACGACGACTTCGTATTTGGAATGTCGAAGACTGTAGCGTGATGACACGTACTACGTGCTACGAAGGGAAGGGGGGGGGGGACTTGGCGTTCGATACTGAAAATCTGTATAGCGCCATTTAAAATCGTAGATTTTTGAGGACATGTACCCGTAAAACGGATTATTTATTAGAATTCAATAATTGGGAATGATGTTCGTTTCGGTGACTTTTTATTTAGTGTCACCTAAGTGAAGTAGTGTCGATGAACAACACGAGACGGTATATGTTTACATGGAAACGATCTGTTGATCTGTACTAGATAATTAGTCTTGCTGCTAGACTAGTAGACGTTCGGGCTTTCTTTCGTATAAGCGAACGAAATTCGCAGTGAGGGCTTGCCCGAACATCCTCGATAGCGATGTTAGGTCGTGTATCGTATTGTATCGGAAGAACATCCGAGGTCTAGCAGATAGACTACTAGATAACGGGAGAGATACGAATGGTGCGTTATTTTTGCTTGTGGTTCACGAAAAGATAACTTCCAAATCGTGTGTTTTGACTTCACTAGCTGAAACATAATCACTACTACTGTACCGCAAGGACGAGTATGTTTTGTAAACCGAGGCTATGCATAATTACTTCGCCTAGATAGCAAAAATGGATTCCCCAGAGGATCGACGCGTTGCTGATAAATCAGCTGATAAATACTTTTTTTTCCTTTTTGTTTAAAATTTGATGTTGTGGTTCCAATTACACCTTTCCATCATTCTTTGTTGTAGGATGCCTTTGTTTTATCAATGGAAGACTTCGCAAAGACCATCTGTGCTAAACTATAACAAAGCTGACTTTCACTTGCATTTTGACACCTATATCGTAATACATTCCTTTATGCACAATAAAATTTCATTAAAATTGAGAAATGTTTTCACCATTTAAATAGTTTTGAGTAGACAATCGGTTATAAGCAATATCTTGAAGAGAGAGAGAGAGAGAGAGAGAGAGAGAGAGAGAGAGAGAGAGAGAGAGAGAGAGAGAGAGAGAGAGAGAGAGAGAGAGAGAGAGAGAGAGAGAGAGAGAGAGAGAGAGAGAGAGAGAGAGAGACTGACTCTAATTCATTCTCTTTATTCATTTTTTAGCTCGCTCATTACATTATTGGGCAACTCTTTTTTGACACTGGAAGGATGTCCTCTTGTTATTCATACTTGTGGTAAACTGTACCCCATACCCCATGACCATAGCAATTCTTTTACTGGTCTGAGACTACTCTATCAGCAAGTTTATGTAAATGAGTTGACAAGTACTTGACACATTTCGTCAAATGTATGCTAATGAGCTGCCTAGTACTTGACACTTCCCGCTATATTATAATAAAGTGTGCAAATGGTTGTAAAGCCATGTGCATTTGTTTTGGTTTTTTATTTCTTCCCATATCTCAAGATTGAGAAGTGCAACATTCATTTAGGTTGCATACAATGATAGCTGAGATGGTTGGTAGTCATTTCCCCCAAAAAATTAATTTTGTAATTTTTTCTAGTTTTGTGTGGTCTCCATCCTTAAGTAGATGTGCTCAATGAAGCATGTTACGATGTATGCTAAAACAATATCTCACTAATTTACAATTATTGTTGACAAACACACAATCGAGTCTGTGGGTGAGTTTTGACTGTTTACATACAGACATCAAGTCAGTATACACATTATCATCACCAAGATGTAGTTCAACTTATTAGAGTCAAAGGATTCCAATTAAAGTTTGTTGCATGTTTCATGTGGTCAGACAGACAGAGACAGAGACAAAGACAGACAGACAGACAGACAGACAGACAGACAGACAGACATACATACATACATACATACATACATACAGAGACAGACATACATACATACATACATACATGCATACATACATACATACATACATACATACAGACAGACAGACAGACAGACAGACAGACAGACAGACAGACAGACAGACAGACATACAGACAGACAGACAGACAGACAGACAGACAGACAGACAGACAGACAGACAGACAGACAATGAAATAGAGACATACAGCCAACCAGTCAGACAGACACAGCAAGCCAGCCAGCTAGCAAGAGACAGACAGAGCTAGCCCAACCAAGTCAAAGCCATGCCAGACACAGCAAGCCCGCCAGCCACAGACAGACAGACAGACAGACAGACAGACAAACAGACTGACAGACAGACAGACATATATACACAAAACCTATCCTTACTGTGTTAGGTATTAACATAGGGTTAATGAGACTAGATTTAAATCCAACAGGTGGGTCTGTACCTTTATGTCATATTTCTATTCAATATCTGAATTATCTCAAATCTTACAATTAACATATTTTACCTATTCCTATACAAAGACAACAAACTTTGCAGCAAATCATCAACATTCATAGTAATTTTTTTTTAATGAAAGCAAACAATCTTGAATTTTTGATTCTCAAATTTGTAGATAGTGATTATGTATTGGTGTTTTTCAATTGTTGACACTTTCTTAGTGATCTATGGTTTTTATTGTCAATTTGTAGAAAGGTTACTTTCTTGCAAACCCTTGAAAGCTGCACTAGCTGCTACTTGAACATTTTTTGAAATTGTCTTGCGAGATATAATGACTTAATTCTAATATTGTACACCCTGAACAGTTTTGAATCACCTGTAAGTAAATATATCCATATAGTATGCTGTAATTTCTGTATCAGTACACATAGTATGGTGTAATTTTTACAATCAAATTGATTTTTGGGTCTGCACCCAAAAATATGCATCGCAATTTCAATTTATTACTATACTGCTTATCGATAAAATAGATCTCTAATTAACATGCACAATGTCTAATTATTGGTATTTTAACAATTTTCAATTGAATATATTGTTTGTTGTCTGACTGAAAAATTAATACCCCAGTTGCAGCTAGTGCATGTTGATGTATATTTTGTTACTTTATAATTTGACTATTTCATAGCAAAGTTAGACATTAATACTAATTTATGTACACTGAATTATAATACTTGACCTATAATTAATTCATTAGCTGATTAATATTCATATATTCATGCCACTGTTTATACAAACGTCACTTGATGTATACTGCCCTCTATAGGCTAATTACCTAAACACGACAATTAGTCATAGCTTTCAGCTGAAATTTCTACATTGGCAAAATAGATTCTGTGTACTCTTTTCCTACATTATTCATCATCATCATCATCATCATCATCATCATCATCATCATCATCATCATCATCATCACCATGACCACCACCACCACCACCATAAAAACCACCACCACCACCATCACCACCACCATCACCATCACCATCACCATCATCATCATCATCATCACCATGACCACCACCACCACCACCATAAAAACCACCACCACCACCATCACCACCACCATCACCATCACCATCACCATCATCATCATCATCACCATGACCACCACCATAAAAACCACCACCACCACTACCACCATCATCAATACCACCACCATCATGAACATCATCATCACCACCACCATCATCATGTTTGCTCACAACAGACTATAAAACTACCAAGGATTCATACATATGTAAGCAGGTTACGATATGTAAACATATTGTATCCCTTTAACCACCTGTTTCGGCTTTACCCATTCCAGTTTCCGACATCCCAAAATAACTTGGCAAATATCCATGTTTGTCATAACACAACGAACATATACACAACAAATGACAGTACTTCAATAACATCTACATATATCTACATACACTGGTTTACTTTCAGGTAGCTTATCAAACAGCACTTTTATCTATCTTCTTACTGTCCGTGAAGAAAGTAGCACTCAGATGCTACTACGTCCAACATATCAAAAACACACAGATAACATACAAGTACACCAGACATACGAAAGACAACACACAGTACCAACAAAACATGCAAGACTAGTCAAATAACTAAACTTGATAAGTACATGTGAAAGACAGTAGAAGGCAATAAATACAGGATTTTTTTTAAAATAGCGATCAATTCAAAATTCAAAACATGACCCCCATGTGGTATATTTACTTAGTTTCAACTCTTGCACATGGTTTTTTTTTCAATTTTTTTTTTTTTTTTTTTTTTTTAAACACAAAAGTGAAGTATTCTCATTACATATGCTGTGCAAAACAACAGATGCGGTATTGTGTGGTGGGATGTTCATCAATAGGCGATATAATTGGTCAGTGTAATTAGGGATAACTACTACAGATTTCCTTTATTCGATCCAATCTTTGCCACAAGGTATTTTTGTTAGCTAATACCAGGCTTAGCACTTTTATGTCATCATTGCAGACAAAGCGCCCATCTCTTGTATTCATTAAAGTGCTATACTTAGACAGTATTAGACACTTTTGCCAGGACCCAATCAACTTTCAAGGTAGCGTCAAATTTAGAAAGTACTATAAAACACTTCACTACTTCCAGTCAACTTTCAAATCAGTGCTGAACTTAGACAGTAACAGACACTTCACCAAGCCATCATCAACTTTCAAGTCAGTACTAAACTTAGGCAGTAAAAACACTCCACCTACAAACTTGCAAGTCAGTGCTAAACTTAGACAGTAGCAGACACTTCACCAAGTCACCATCAATTTTCAAAGTCAGTGCTAAACTTTTTTGGGGCAACAAGAAACACTTCATCGATTAACTTTCAAATAAGTGTTAAACAGAGGCAGTGTAGGACACTTCACCAAGTTCCAATAATCATCTATACCTCCACATTATTCATAAACCTTTTTACTCTTATTTTTTACCTATATTCAGATTTGCAGGCAAGATAGAGATACAAGAGAACCACAAGCACGTCTTTGGTTGGAATTGCTGCAATGGTAGCAAGTTAAAAAACAAAACAAGACTATATTGCCAGTGTTCTTGGACATTCCAGTTAGCATATGGATAGGAAGTAAACTATACAATTCAAAAAATGGGAAAATATGATGCAATTTTTCTAGCTAAAGGTTATATGTCAAATCTTTTATTGATGTACCTTCTGTTAACAATACATATATAATTATATAGACACTTGTGAACAACTTCAAACAGTGGCCACATTATGGAGCAACCATAAGGTAGAACACAGTACATAATGAAATGGTAATATTGTAACCTGTCGTCATTTCAATAGAAAAAATTCTGAACTATTCAGCTTTTTAAAAGGTTGTTGAAGGGTCAACTTATACAATGTAATACAGATAAGATCACAATCATGGTATGTAACTAGACTGTACATTTGTAAGTGCATTTCTTGGGTGAAAAACCTATATAGAATTGAGACCAAATGTTCCCCAAATCTACTCTACACCAAATGTCCCCCATACATGTACCTACTCTAAACTAAATGTCCCCCACACCCATATACTCTACACCAGATGTTCCCCACATCCACTCTAATCTAAATGTCTCCCACACCCATACACTCTACACCAAATGTTCCCCAAACCCACTCTACACCAAATGTCCTGCAAACCCACTCTACACCAAATGTCCTGCAAACCCACTCTACACCAAATGTCCTGCAAACCTACTCTCCACCAAATGTCCTACAAACCCACTCTACACCAAATGTTCCCCAAACCCACTCTACACCAAATGTCCTGCAAACCCACTCTACATCAACTGTCCCCCAAACCCACTCTACATCAAATGTTCCCCAAACCTAGCCAGTTAAATGGTATGATTTCAAATTACATCCTTACTGCAAACACAGATACCAGTATGGGTCAGGTCTTGAGTCGATTGTCACAAACTATCATCCTCCAAAATACAAGCAGCTTTGTGACGTCAAGATTCACACAAAGACAGATATTGTGTGCTATGTCAGCAAACTTTTAATGGAAATGCACATTTTAAAAGAACCCCATCATAAAGTAGGCTTGAAGATATGGAAAAACATACATGCATGACTGCCTTCTGTAAGTGCAGGGTGGTTAATAAAAGAACTCACCACCCTAGACTCAATTCGAGCCACAAAAGGTAATGTACCTATAACGACATACAATTACACGACAGAAAACACATTCTTTTTTTTCAAAATGATTTTTTTTTTGCAAAGATCCGATCCATTCTTTTGAAGTATCTAACTGTAAAGTGCTGCCGAAGTTTATTTTGTACAGGAGATTGATATTCTATAAATTGATTGATAGGAACAATTTTCTGGTGATCGTCCAAGTTTCATCTCAGTGCTACTTTCAAACTTCCATATGTGTACATTTGAAGTACAACATGCAACTGAAAATCTGAGTTCTAACTTTCTCCCTTTTTTTTGAAAATTTCACACGTAGTACTACATTTTGTACAAATAACGAATCTAAGTTTACGACACTAAACTCCATTTATGTTAGAAGTACAACAAACTCTAAAGCTGTGAATCAAGAAAACTGTACATGTACACTGTTTCGCTGGTTGTTTTCAACAAAATACACGTTGAGGGTCAAGAAAATATTTTGGTGTTTCTTAATATTCAGAATAAACATGTCTTTCAGGTTTGTGCACAGTGATTAGTGAGTTGGCAGTCTATTTACAGGCGTCCTAAAGATCTAATCAACCGTTCTCCTTCATCATAATCACTTTTTTCTTGCTTCAACTATTTTTCCACAGATCAAAGCTTTTTTTTGTAGGCTTGATGAACAGAAAGGAGTACAAGTTTATTTGGAAAGACAACGGTATATGCATCGAGTGTAGTGCTTGAGGGCTTGTAGGTGATCCTATTGTGTGCTAGACAACGGTGTGACCATTCAGGTACAGTTACATGCATGGATGTACAGTTAGTAGTGTTACAGGTGAATTGTTCAAGTACTGTTATACAAATACTGATAGATTTACACTGTAAGAAGCTAATCTCAGCTAAAGTAGAAATCCTTGGAAGAGGAGGAATACAGATAAGTTGATTACAATGACCACATCCAGTGTATCCATGATTGGTAAGTACACTACTGGGTGATAAATGCCAGCAGCATGAAGACATGGTTCATCAACAGTAACAATAAACCCCCTCCCCCACCCCTATATTTCATGAGCCATCCAGTCTCACAACACTTCACAATACTCACAGTCTTCCAGTACTGATCTACTCGTCAATAAGGTGCTAATATTATTGCAATAAAGCATTTTTTGTTGAGTTTTGAGAATTGCTGATTTTCAATCCTTGCACTATAGTTTTGGTAAGGAACTCCGATCAAATACCTGGGTAGTCCAGTTCCTATACGGTATCGTTACGATTTACACCTCGACTCACAGTCTAGTCAAAGTCGTCACTCTAGAAGTCCTGAGATGCATCAGATGAAATTCATGTAATGTCCAAATATGGCATATTTGTCAGCTCAGGATGCTACTTCTACATTGTTTACATCATTCTAACAGTTGGGGTTCACTGACTGGATGAATAACTTTTTGTACTGTTGAGGGACATTGTATCTAGACTACCAAATTAGCAGTAGTCCAGGACACATAGACTACTAAACATTATATCTAGACTACCAAATTAGCAGTAGTCCAGGACACATAGACTACTAAACATTGTATCTAGACTACCAAATTAGCAGTAGTCCAGGACACATAGACTCTAAACATTGTATCTAGACTACCAAATTAGCAGTAGTCCAGGACACATAGACTACTAAACATTGTATCTAGACTACCAAATTAGCAGTAGTCCAGGACACATAGACTACTAAACATTGTATCTAGACTACCAAATTAGCAGTAGTCCAGGACACATAGACTCTAAACATTGTATCTAGACTACCAAATTAGCAGTAGTCCAGGGCACACAGACTACTAAACATTGTATCTAGACTACCAAACTAGCAGTAGTCCAGGACACATAGACTACTAAACATTGTACCTAGACTACCAAATTGGCAGTAGTCCAGGACACACAGACTACTACACATTTTATTAAGACAACCCTTTACAATGAGGTACATGTAGTCTGTTAGATCAATGGATATAGTATTGAAAATTGAAAATTGTTGCTCCAGTAAAACAGTTTACTTCACTAAATATGACTGCCTAACGTACTACTGAGCATACAGCCATGCTTCAACATTTTCACTGAGGCACAGAATTGATACCTCCTGACATGTTAAAATGCAATAATGTTGTAGAAATTGAAATAAATATCACATACAATACTTTCCCTCACTTCTATTATACAGCAAATCATGTCAATTTGGAAATAATTCAGAATGATCCTTTGGTATTTGTAGATAATCCCACATACTTTGGCTTGGATTTGTAGGATAACACGGAATCATATTGTATTGTCCAGTTGACATTTCACTGTTTATCACCTTACTCTCGCTGAGTATACTCTATCAGACTCTACACAAAGTCTAAATATTCAAAACAATTACTATGATGGACTGCTTAAATATCAATCGTATTACCGTGCAGATCAACTGTGAAATTACACTACAAAAGTAATCGCAGTCCACGTCTTGACACAAACAGCATGAAGTCTGAGGTCATTGCAGGGTAAACAAAACACGTTATGTATTGATGGTACAGAAATAACTTCTTTTATCGATTTTATGCTTTTTTTCTTTCCAAAATTAGTGTGTAGTTCTTAATCATTTCACTATTTCTACTGTATTCAGTCAGTGTTAGTAGAATACCACTGAATCAAAAGACTACCAACAGACTACCATTGAATCACAGACTACCATTGAATCAGACTACCACTGTGAGACTACTATTGCATCTCAGACTTACAACCTACCATTAAATCATAGACTACCATTTTCACAACTCAGTACATTGCAAAAAAAAAAGATGCAGAAAGTATGAAAACTTTGTTATTATATGTACATTAACAACCATTTCAAACATTTTTTTTTAATGTTTTGCAATTTATCGAGTTACAAACATAGACTTGGTATATGTTATTTCACAATACTTTTCCAAGTAGAAGAACACAGTAAAGTTGTTTTATAAATTTAAAAATTAAAAATAAATATTGAATATCCATCCATATTGCCACTGGAAAAATGAACAAATATTTCAATCGTTAGATACTATACCCCTCTAACACATTCATACATGTGACGCACAGACCAATTAACTACGATACATTCTTAAGGTCAACTACTTGAAACAAACACCTGTCAGCGAAATTGAAATTATATGTTTTTTACCATGTCGAATAAGTCAAACAGGTTCGAAGTCTCTCGACAGCCATCAGAGTTCAACCCTTTCCAATGTATAACTTACAAAGTTTAATTGCGTGAAATAATATACCTTGCTGCCCGGGGCACAAAATCTAACGTCAGATGTTATTCATTATGAAGTGAACTTTTTCGAGGTGAAACTTATTTACTGCCACAGGAACAGAACGTGAACAAAAGTGCCGTTCTTTACAATTTGTATGGTTTTCTATTATACTTATATATTGATTCTGAAATCAAACAAAACGTCAGCTCAATCAAGAAACGTCACCAATAAATCACTTGAAAGTGAGATATTCAACAGCATTTTAAATGTTACATAAATATAGTTCTGAACTCGTAGCGTAAATAATTTATCTACTCAATCTGCCTAGGAAATTCACTCTTTGAGCAAGAATTTTTAGTATCAAATAATATATATTGAACTTTAATTCTTATCAACATTCATTGTGACAAATGCCATGTTTATCTGTTGAATAAATATAATCATCAATTTTGTTGAATGACAACATTCATACTATTAATACAAATAAAAAGATTCCCCGTGATCATGAAAATAGTCAGTTTGCAAGTGGGCTTCAAAATTTGTCCGTCAAATGCAGCTAAACTTGAAATTTCATCTTTAAATGCTAGTAAATTTAAAATGTCACCTGCTGAATGTAGGTATTTACAAAAATTCACCTGCATTGGACCATTTATCACCTGCAAATGATAGTAATTACCGACAACTTCCTAGGCTGTATATATGATTCCAGAGCAAGGAACTAACAATTCTGGTTGTATACATAAATAGATCGATAGATATAGCAGACTATCAAAGTAATAGACATCTGACAGGTTTGTCATATTATGGTACACAAACACCAATGTTCCACTAAACTAAGTGAGAGGTCATTACACCTTACTGGATACCTTGTTCTACAATAAATCATTCCCTATAACAGGTTTGCTCTAGAAAGGTCACTGTGTATTGTTCCAACTTATATTTAAGGTACCAGGGGTGCTGAGCCCTCATGTCACTTTGTTGAGTGCCTTTAGTTGATAAAACAGAATTTACACTTCAATACCTCTTGAGTTAATGTTAAAATAATATCATAACATTTGTATAATCGAAAATAGTTTCTAAATAAATGGTAACTCCCACCTGTAGGATGGGTAACACTCCTTTCTCAGTTGCCAACCAACATCTGCATGAGAGAAATATTCCTTCCCAGGTCTCTCAGACATGTATATTTCAAAACATCTATAGGAGGAGTATACTACCTCCCAGCTCTTGGGGGAGGGGGTTACACATCCTGTGGGAATGTTCACTCCCTCCACTTGGTCGTTCAAGACATCTGTGGGAGGAGCACACTCCTTTCCAAGTCTTTCAAGACATCTTTAGAAGGGGTACACTCCTTTCAAAGTCTTTCAAAAAATCTTTAGGAGGGGTACACTCCTTTCCAGTTCTCTTTCAAGACATCTATGGGAGGGGTACACTCCCTTCCACATCTTTCAAGACATCTGTGGGAGGGGTACACTCCTTTCCAAGATTTTCAAAACAGCTGTGGGAGGGGTACACCCACCACATCACTTGCGATGACAATGGTCTTTCACAAAACACAAATACATATAGGGGGTGGTGCACACTCACTCCCTTCCTGGTTGCTACCCTAACCAGATAATAACACAGTGAAGTTTTACAACATTTATATTAAATCTTTAGTTTTTCGTAGACTTCAAGAATTTGTTATAAATTACATAATTTGTCAATTTCAAATGTACATGTAATTTGCATTCAATGTTTACTCTTGTTAGGTAAAGTTATTTAAATTCGTCAAATTTCAAACAACTAATGAGTACTGCTTCTGCTGTGTAGAAACGACAACGTTTTGTCTACAACTGCCGACTATTAAACATACATGTATTTATTGATGGTAGTAGTGCGGTTATCTGAACACACAATGACAATTCAATATATATGAAACGCATTAAGTCTATCTGACTGTTGTAATACCATATCTGTGCATAGATAATCCAGGCACAAGCTCACCACGGACTTCACTCATTGACACAACCATCTCCGTGGAGACACATACCATGGTTACGGCATAAAGCTTTTGTCAGTGGTCCAGGTATGACTAGGTCCCATCGGAGATCAGTATAAAAGATATAGAATGGTTACTATTCAATCCACACATGAAGTCCACTGGATTAGGAGTTTACATGTTATCAGTTCTAGAAATATCACTGCACTGTACACTGATATCCTTACAATTGAGTGCAAACACAGATATCAACAAAATGAAAACTCATTCTGGACATCAGGTCACAAAAGAAAAGATCTTTCATTTAATAATTCTGCTGATTTATAGCCTCATTTTAGTAAAAGACACAAAGAAATGATACATTTGTAATTTTGTAAAATAGCGTTGAAATATTGCCTCGTTTTTGGAAAAGACACATTTCTTGCATTTGTAAGTTTATAAATAGCGTTGAAATAATGCTTCGTTTTTGTAAAAGACACACAGAAATGATACATTTGTAATTTTGTAAACAGTGCTGACTCATTGTCTCTTTTCAAAAAGGCTATAACAATACAATCGGTTCATATTTTTGAAAACAGTGCTGAAATATTCAATTGCCTCGTTTTTGTAAAGACGCACAGACATAAGTGTTATTTTAAAAACATTGCTGAAATATTGCTTCATTTTTGTAAAGTGTAAAGGCTATACTGGCATTCCTGGAATTACAGCAACCAACCAACCAACCAACCAACCAACCAACCAGTATGTACATGTAGAATAGATCAAACACACAAAACATGCGCTCACAAGCATGAAAGTTAGACTACTGACTAGGTGAGGGAATGATAAAAGATGTCAGTTGGTTAAAAATGGTTCCAGTATTTAAAGTAGACAATCTAGTAAAAAACGACACACATAAAATCGATTGCAGCATTTTATACTAGTGTTGTTGATAAATCATCAGGATATACACAGGATGATATACGAGTTATGACGACATAATACAACGTTACCAGGGTTCGTAAAACCAGGAAAAGAAATGTCTAAACGGCCCTGTATAACAATATAGTACTGTGCACCTAGAATAGCACAAGGTATGTACTCTGTAGGACAGAAAGGTTGATGTTCTGCATTTTACTATGAAATGGGGAATTTGGGGGAAATTAAAAAAAAAATATTGTGATACTTGTGCATCATTTCTTTGTCAAATCTAATAAACTGACTGTTTACATGGTTTAGAAATTATAGTTTATCTTGTCCTGTTTTATCGATATAAATCTAGTATTTTTCAAATTCTAAATTTATACGAGGATATTTAAGACAACACCTTCAAACATTTGAACACCTTCATTTTCAAGCAGAGTTTGAATTTAACTTCTAAGTTTGATAGTCATACTGTACTGGGACACTCAGATCCAAAGGTCTGTGCTGCCCAGGTTCCAAACACATATATACACATTTCTAAGAACATTTTTTCAACGAAAACATCTACCCATATGATTAAGGTACACACTGAGCTTCATCTACTCTACTAACACTGGTATACACATGGAAATTGACAATACATTAAGTCTATGCTGAACAACAAACAATATATTATTTTAGCTTTTATTGCAGTATAAATTCCATATGCAGTGTTAGCGGTATGTCAAAATGAACCATCACAAATCAGGCCATTGTAGCTGTAAAAAACCACTCAATGCAAACCAACAGTACTCAATTGATAAAGTTTGGGTAAACCACTATTGAATTGGGCACAATAGTATCTGACAACGCACCCCACCCAGTATTAGCTGCTACGTCACACTTGTAGAGAATACTAAGACAGATGTACAAAGACACTTTGACAAGTCAGGTATACACTCAATGGTAAACAATCACATAGTCTGTTTTGGATGTCGGTCATTGACTGGACAATTTCCAATACACCACACTAGAATATCATACTGTCCTCACGTACATCACAGCATGACGTTTGCACATCATATATTGTGTTCATATTAAAACTCGGTCATCCTCAACCCAAAACTTGGACATTCTTAAATCAAATCTTTTGTGATTCTCAAATCAAAACATAAACTTCAAAACACGGCCGTTCAAAATTCAAACTTGATGATCTCCTACCAAAATCGACTCGATCTCAGCAACACACAACTATCAGAAACAGCGCTGTAATACTATTTTTGAAGTCTTAACATAAGATGAATGTACTCAGTGGCGTGTGGTAACCATTTATTGTACAGCTGTATTGACACTAAAACCAGGATCAAATAGTAACTGATATATCTAACCATCTTCACAATTCCCAACTTCTCATATTTCCATGATTCTCAAATAAAGGTTGCATCAATCATGTTGATGACAAACACTTCTCTACAAATGCTGAAGTCAGTCAAGAGACAATAACACATACGAAGAAATTCACAGAATTGGATATATATATATACTCTGTTAACATGTAGAAACGAGAAACATCCCAAGTTTTTCTTATTTTCTTAAAAACCGATAACTTTTAAGAATTGAACGACTATAACTTTAAACACATGTAAGTGAACAGTTATATTATTCCCAAATATTTGTATTCAGTTCAGCCAAAGGAAAATATGAGTAACCTAAGGGACCTGGTCACTACGAATTGAAGGACAACTTGTGACAAAATCCTAAGGTTACAAAATATAATATTCCACTCATGCATAATTTGTGAAAAATAAAGGAAAAATAATGGCAATTATGAATGTTTTGACCCATTTTTTGAGCACCACAGAACAAATGACATAGACATGTATTGTTGTGACATGAAATGAATGCACATAAAGCCCATATTTTCTGTTCAAATGTGTTCAACTTTGCTTGCATGAGCTTTATTGGCTGATAGAACCTGTCACTCTGATTAGCACGGAAACTGGAAAAGTTTGAACTGTACATGTACCAGCAGATCCATGGATACACAATATACATAGGACTCAAAGTCGCGTACGACTGCCTCGATATCTGGTATCGTATATTTTTGACCTACTTCTAATAATAGTCTGGCCATGTGAACGATTAAAGGCTAAAACAGCTAGATATTGGAGATTTCCACAATGATCTCACAAATTAGACAATATTACAAATATCCACCTCACTATGCTTGGCCGTCACATTTGGTTCACATTTAATATCAACACATACCATCAAGTGAGATTGTGCAAATGGTGTTACCCATAAACATGTAGGTAATACATAAAATCACTGGTTCTGACTTGTAAGTTGCCATATCTGTATATACCTGTACCTATACACATACTTTATGTATTCCTTCATGTTGTGTACAAAACTTTGTCATTTCGGTGACACAATATTATCACTACATGAAACAGTGACAGTGGATTCACATTGTCACTACATAAAACAGTGTCACTGGATTCACATTGTCACTAACTGAAACAGTGACATTAGGTTCACATTGTCACTAAATGAAACAGTGACATTAGATTCACATTGTCACTAAATGAAACAGTGACACTAGATTCACATTGTCACTAAATGAAACAGTGACATTAGATTCACATTGTCACTAAATGAAACAGTGTCACTGGATTCACATTGTCACTAACTGAAACAGTGACATTAGATTCACATTGTCACTAAATGAAACAGTGACATTAGATTCACATTGTCACTACATAAAACAGTGACATTAGATTCACATTGTCACTAAATGAAACAGTGACATTAGATTCACATTGTCACTAAATGAAACAGTGTCACTGGATTCACATTGTCACTAAATGAAACAGTGACATTAGATTCACATTGTCACTAAATGAAACAGTGACATTAGATTCACATTGTCACTAAATGAAACAGTGACATTAGATTCACATTGTCACTAAATGAAACAGTGTCACTAGATTCATACTGTCACTACATGAAACAGTGACATTAGATTCACATTGTCACTAAATGAAACAGTGTCAGTGGATTCACATTGTCACTAAATGAAACAGTGACATTAGATTCACATTGTCACTAAATGAAACAGTGACATTAGATTCACATTGTCACTAAATGAAACAGTGACATTAGATTCACATTGTCACTAAATGAAACAGTGTCACTAGATTCATACTGTCACTACATGAAACAGTGACATTAGATTCACATTGTCACTGAATGAAACAGTGACATTAGATTCACATTGTCACTGAATGAAACAGTGACATTAGATTCACATTGTCACTAAATGAAACAGTGTCACTAGATTCATACTGTCACTACATGAAACAGTGACATTAGATTCACATTGTCACTGAATGAAACAGTGACATTAGATTCACATTGTCACTGAATGAAACAGTGACATTAGATTCACATTGTCACTGAATGAAACAGTGACATTAGATTCACATTGTCACTGAATGAAACAGTGACATTAGATTCACATTGTCACTAAATGAAACAGTGACATTAGATTCACATTGTCACTAAATGAAACAGTGACATTAGATTCACATTGTCACTACATAAAACAGTGACATTAGATTCACATTGTCACTACATAAAACAGTGACATTAGATTCACATTGTCACTACATAAAACAGTGACAGTGGATTCACATTGTCACTACATAAAACAGTGACAGTGGATTCACATTGTCACTAAATGAAACAGTGACATTAGATTCACATTGTCACTAAATGAAACAGTGACATTAGATTCACATTGTCACTAAATGAAACAGTGACATTAGATTCACATTGTCACTGAATGAAACAGTGACATTAGATTCACATTGTCACTACATGAAACAGTGACATTAGATTCACATTGTCACTACATAAAACAGTGACATTAGATTCACATTGTCACTAAATGAAACAGTGTCACTGGATTCACATTGTCACTACATAAAACAGTGTCACTGGATTCACATTGTCACTACATGAAACAGTGACATTAGATTCACATTGTCACTACATAAAACAGTGACAGTGGATTCACATTGTCACTACATAAAACAGTGACAGTGGATTCACATTGTCACTACATAAAACAGTGACAGTGGATTCACATTGTCACTAAATGAAACAGTGACAGTGGATTCACACCGTCACTAAATGAAACAGTGACATTTCTATCACTAAACAGACTATTATAGAATACAACAACGTCACTAAATCTTGTTTATAATATTAAACCAAGACCTCATAATTCAAATATGATATCATGTCATAATTCTTCATCTATCTATAGTTATGATACCTCTATAATAGCACAAAACACCAGGCAGCTATAAACTGACTTAATGGCATATTTTGGAATGGTTACAAATTACAAACAGTCAGACGAGGTGCTGACAAATGACTTCAGACATTTTTATGATGATGGTAATAAATTGGTATCAAATCCTACTATACATTCTAATATGTTTTGATCCTTTAACAGCAGACATATGTAGAGTATATAACAGTACCACTGACATTCCCAGACTGTTAACACAGTAGGTCTCACACAAATTACTTGTAACATATTAAAACTTTTAGCTGTTCCTTTGTTCCAGAAAACTTAAACCCACGCTCAAATAAAATCAAGAAAAAAAAAATCACAGTACAATTTTTGTAAATGACCTCAATTGATGTCAAAATAGAAGGGCTCCACAGAATGCACTACATTGACTACCAAATACTGTTAATAATGGGTAAAATAAATGATTGATTGCACTGAAAACAAGATAATAAACCCCCAAATGTCTTTCATTATTTCAACACAGACCGGAACAAGCTTTCATATGATGTTTGGCAAGATTTGAATTATTGAATTTTTAACAGAAATTGGTCCCAAAGGCGTACTCATTCTCCCTTAAATGGCATTGACATGAGTTTGTGCACGTAGAACAGTGACATTCCCAGACTAATAAAAACTGCCAAAACTTTGGCAAAATATATTTTATTAGCCTGGAAACATTCTTGTACCTATCAGTACGATTCCTTGACCTCACAGACCAAAATATTAAATATATTATGTTCCAGATTATGCGTACTTAGCCTTATTAGATGTTACATGCGGACAGATTAATCAATTTTATAGCCGTTGAAGTCATATAATTCACAGTCACTAATAGATTTATATTACACTTTCATAATTCAATTTCGGCATCAAACATGAAATATATGACAAACTTTTGAACTTATTCTGAACTGCGTTATCCTTGGGATTATCAAGTCAAATTGGTCCTCAGCCAGATGATGTCTTCTGAGATTGAATTACAAACAAATAGCTTCAGTCTTTTGATATAAACTACAAAAGTTCTGATAGAACAAATCACTCTTAGTTTTTTTTAGTATAGGTAATAATATCTAACTGAATACCATTAATCATGGGTTGCACTTTGTTGGTTCCTAACATGCATTGTATATGTATGTAACTAGTAATTGCATCTTGCACTCTCATTGGCCGAGATGAGCAACTAACCAGGTTGCACTTTTGTTGGTTCCTGCGTACATGCATTGCATAGGTATATGTTGGTAACTTGTAATTGCACTACCATTCTCATTGACGGAGATGACCGATGAACCAAAAATTACTGCAGTTGTGGGAATGTGTAAACTTTCCCATGGTAATTCAGTATGGCAAATCCAAGATAGTTATCTGTTGTCTCCCCTTACACAAACTGAAACGTCATGTGATAACGCTGTGTTAAACGTAGGGTTGCGCACCAAAGTAGTGCTCTCCAAATAAGCAGTCTGCCCTCTAGTGTAAGCCAACTTGATAAACCACTGACGCACTGTAATTTCTTGTGAGAACCCCAAATTTAATGTTTCTCATTTCTTTCATGCGTAGTGTCACTCACAACGAACCTTTTTTTTTCTTACACTGACCCCTCAAAAAATATTGTCTTCCATTATCAGGCCCACTAACGCCACGCCATGTACTCATTTCAGATTTAATACCTATCTCACTCAATGACAGATTGTGAGGACTCGAGTTCTATGACGGGTAAATCCCGAAAAAGGCATCTACATTTTAAACTTTTTTTCAAGTTTTTATTTCTCAGCTCCCTCTTTGCAAAAATGAAAATCACATTTGAAGCAATATTCATTTTGTGTCGAAAGGTTAGCTAGGACAAATACTCTCACGACCTCAGATAGTCTTTTCCTGGCCTGGGTGTTACTTTTATCTGAGTCCTGTTGTGAAAAATTCTATGAAGGAGACTTTAAATCATGTACAATAATAATTCCCCCCTTTCTGGTGTTCTATATCTTAGAACACTGATACTAGTTTGTTGTAATATGATTTCTGGCAAAAAACTTAGAGTTTCTGATTTCTTTGTGATGTCGGGTGCAGACGACATGTGGTCAGAATCTTGACGTTCTACGTCATACAGGTTTGAACACATTTACTCATATCTTAGGCCATCTTAAGGATACACAGAAAGTTTACTTTGATAGCGGTTGAATCGTAGCCATCATTAATAACAACAAATGGTAACTTTCAACTTCCAAATTAGTGACAAGTTCAATGTGTTTTAGTTCTTATTCAGTATTCACTTTTAACAGCCAAGTATTAAGGGAGTAAGTGCCTGCAAAAATCAAACTTCTTCAATTCTTTCCAAACTTTGCTGAATGAAAGCTTTTCCTGGTTCTTTTGAAATAATGAATTAAATTCACTATCTTGTTTCCAAGGAAATAATCAATCTTTAACTTTCTCATAGACAGCATTCAGTGGCCATATTGGATTTGGCGGCCATATTGAATTCTACAATGACTCAATGTTGGTATCAC
Organism: Glandiceps talaboti; assembly: GCF_964340395.1. Taxonomy (NCBI): domain Eukaryota; kingdom Metazoa; phylum Hemichordata; class Enteropneusta; family Spengelidae; genus Glandiceps; species Glandiceps talaboti. The sequence goes on along the minus strand of NC_135570.1, from coordinate 7,956,816 downwards.
TTTGACATCTATGTCGTAAATTTGTATGGTGGCCCCACATTTCTTTTATTGATTTTAATTGAGAAAAGGTTCGAGTTTCCTTGAACAAAGGAAAGCAATAGTTTAAGAGTTTCCTTCTGAGGTGCAGTCTACATTGAGAATATCGATCACTTCATTCAATAATTCTCATAACTAGAATTCATTCAAAACATTGAGAGAGAAAGAGACAAATATCCCTATATTGTAAAACTGAATGTTCATGGACTCTGTTTTTATAGTTACGAATGAAAGTTGTGACATGCAGAGTTACATATTCTTTCCTTTTTAAAACACTGATATGCTGCGACTTGTTTCTCATATCTCATATGCGACACATGACACGACGTTAGCCCATTATAGCGCACCCCTGATGATGCTGAGAGCTAGGTCAGCAAAACTTAGAGTTTCAATTTCCAAAAAAAATGTTGACTCTATGAGTAGGAACTTTCACTGACGTTACCTTAAATCATATAACTGTATTAAAATCTACATACCTTTCTTTGACTTAGCTCCTATTTTCAATTTGGAAGGCCATGTGATATGTGTTGTTGTTTCTTCCATAATCTATTGTTACCATGGCAGCAGAGGCAGCAGTATCCATAGCAACAAAGCACAGCATGATGTTGACCAGGTCAGTTTATTATTCCCATATGGTTAATCCATTACAACATTCAATAGGTGTAATCATTCATGACAGGAAAGAAAAAAAGAAGATCTATGTTAGTTCGAGATTCCCTACGGAAAAAATGTCATGGAGAATACTGCAGTTCAAGGGGTCAGACACAATTACACATTTTATAAAGTTTATAAATACTAATCAATTTAAGTATGTGATACTTGCTATCAGTTTCACAGGGATATTTATGTTTGCTGATGTATAACAAAGAGCAGGCAATGTTGTATTATACCATACATAAGCCAAAAATATGGAATTTATACCTCGGTCTTTTGATAAGTGCCTCTATAGAGTATTGTTGCTGTGGGACAATGCATCATGGGAGTCAGCAGAAATAATGTATTCATGGTTGAACAATGAATATTCATGACTTCTGAATACCTATTCCCTCCCCTGTCTAAAGTCATGGTTTATTGTACTTGTAAATTCTAAGACCAATGTCAGTTAAGGATTCACATTTGGGTTGAAAAACAGTTGTCTTACTGAGCTGTAAAAAAAAGTTGGTCCTAAACAAAACACTGATCGTGTTCCATCCCTGTATAACTCAACTGATAAGATAGCAGTAATCAAAGACTATGGGATTCAAACATTAGGGTTCAAGTTGTTCTGCTACACTGTGTTTGCTAAGGTTGGGAACCACGGTAACAAAAAGGAGGAATATGGTGAAACTGGCATAATTTCCAAAACTCTGTACCACAATTTTGATGGGAACCCTGGGAAAATGACTGGGGAACTCAGGTAGATTTTACCTGCTTACCCGCCTTAGCAAAAACACTGGTAGGAAACCCAGGTAAAATGACTGAGGAACTCGGGTAGATTTTACCTGCTTACCACCCTTAGCAATAACACTGGTAGGACACTCTAAAATGACCGGGAACTCGGGTAGATTTTACCTGCATACTACTCTTAACAAAAACACTGTCCTACAAAACCTTGATGTGTTGTGTCTGTCAGCAAATACGCCTACCACTATATGTAATTTGGTGTTTACTACAGAATTAAAGATCTACAACTAATAGTCTAAATAGTAAATACTAATTAAACTGGGCAGGAAATGGATATGTGTAGGGTAGAAAAAATATCTACGGTCCATTTATAATAATGATGGCGTTGTTGACAGCTTGAACTCGATTTTTTAGAACTGAAGTGTGGGTTAGTTTTTACAGTTATTACTACCGGGACATAAATTTGTAATATGTCCCATTTGACCCACACCTTTTGTATGTCTCCTTTAATAATTGCTATGATACAACTCACACACAATGAATGGTTGTATTACTATACAAGTATGTAGTTAGTAACTGCGCTTTGTTCAAAATGTCTCTTTTTTAATGAGGGAGAAACAGCCTTTGAAAAAATTAAGATATAAAACTGATGTGTTTGCTTATCTCATTCCTTTGTGCTTCCATTTCTTTCTTCTTTTCTCCCTTCTGACTTTTTACTCTCAGGTCTATATATCTGTCTGCTTGACTATCTGTCTCTCTGTCTGCTTGACTGTCTGTCTCTGTCTGTCTGTCTGCTTGACTGTCTCTGTCTGTCTCTGTCTCTGTCTGTCCATCTGGCTGTCTTTCTTTGTCTGTCTGTCTGTCTGTCTGTCAGTAAGTCTGTCTGTCTCTGTCTGTCTCTGCCTTTCTTTCTGTCTGTCTGCTCTCTTTCCCTTGTTCTTTCTTTCTGTCTGTCTCTCTGTCTGTCCATCCAACAATCTGTCTCCATCTGTCTGTGGCTGTCTGTCTGTCTGTTTCTGTCTATCTTTCTCTCCCTCTCCCTCCCCTCTCTCCCTCCCTCCCCTCTCTCCCTCCCTCTCTCCCTCAGTCCCTCTCTCCCTCCCACCCACATAAAAATTATATTAATATATCACATCTGCCGCCACATCAAAGGCAACTTCCTCATCTACACTAGTTACCGTCGCTACCGTAGCTGCCAGCTTGTTATTGACAGCATCTTCCTTATTCATCCATCACTACTTGAAATAACAGCAGTGCCTGTAGCAAGGTAAAACATCACGTCTAACTCAATACAGGGAATAAATATTTGCCGTTACTTGAAGGCTAATTTCACCCAACAGTTCATTTGTTTGTTTTCTGCTTGACAAAAAAACTACAGAGCATGTGCATGTATATTCATAGAGCTCCCGTGACTGACAGGTAGGTCGAGGTGAAGCAATGCTTTTGGGTAAACTTTTGAACACTGTCAAGTAAACATCCAAACTTTTCACAATCTTAATTAAAGGCCCAGGTTTCAGTCCCTGGTTCTCATATTAGTGTTATCAGTGGAGCCACAAGGATTAGCATAGATCATTCTTTTGCTCTGGATCAACTTTTTCAATAGCTCAGCCAAACAACTGTTTTTTAATCTGAATCTGAACTGGGCCCTAAATAATTTATTTCTGATATGTGAAACAGAAATTCTGTTGATGCACTTTGCAATGCAATTCTTTTTTTTGGAAGTCAGTTAAGGTTATCCACACTCCATGGATGGTCAAATTGAATGAGTAATTGAAATAATCAAATTATTATGATAGACATGACTATACAAAAAAATATTTTGAACACCGGAGTTTGTTTAAAATTACAGAATTTCAAAAATTCACAAGACAAGACCATCCTTTCTCTCTCATTGAAAAACCTGTACAAGTTTGATTTTGCTAAATGTTTGATGTATGTTTAGAAATGGTGGTGGCAATTTAGTGGGTTTTTTCACCCTAGGCAAAGTAGTGTTGATTTGGACGACACACTGTGATTTCATATCGCACTAACAACTCAACTTGCATAAACTCTTTCATCACATTCTGAATGCTATTGTTACCAAAACCTCAATAATACACACAGCTAACATAGACTGTCTTTGATTCATGGCCAATTTACCTGTTGTAAATTAACATCACTAATACATGCAAGTGTTGGATATACTTTTACTACGAGAGAATCAATGGTAAAATCCACTCCGGTTTATTGTCATTTAGTTCACTAGGAGTCTTTACCCAACCTTACAGCCTGAAGTCAATGATAATTGATTCTAACTCTATTCTATGATTATCGATTCTAATTCTATGATTATCAATTCTAATTCTATGCTTATCAATTCTATCTCTATTCTATGATTATCAACTCTAATTCTATGATTATCAATTCTATCTCTATTCTATGATTATCAATTCTCTCTATTCTATGATTATCAATTCTATCTCTATTCTATGATTATCAATTTTATCTCTATTCTATGATTATCAATTCTCTATTCTATGATTATCAATTTTATCTCTATTCTATGATTATCAATTCTATCTCTATTCTATGATTATCAATTCTCTATTCTATGATTATCAATTCTATCTCTATTCTATGATTAGCAATTCTATCTCTATTCTATGATTATCAATTCTACCTCTATTCTATGATTATCAATTTTATCTCTATTCTATGATTATCAATTCTATCTCTATTCTATGATTATCAATTCTATCTCTGTTCTAGTATATCAATTCTATCTGTATTCTATGATTATAAATGATGTCTAAGTTCTACTCTATTCTATTCTATTCTATTCTCTTTACATTCTATATAATCATACAATTGACAGGTAGCATTGTCACTTCACAAATAGTATTGTTATGTTTCATAAACTCAACTCTAGTCTCTGATGTTGACTTCCGGCCATCCACATTCTCAACATCTTTGTAAGATTTACACCAATACTCTAAATTAACCTTTCTTTTAGAAAGAAAACATATATTAACTCTAGACCATTATTCAACCTTGGAAATACCCACTAAACTTTTATGGTAACCCCTGTTATTATCGTTATTACAAATACCATGTTCTGTATGAGTTAATACCTTAGTATTAACTACTATTCAACCTTTATACTTTGATAAATGACTTCTGAATTCAGCTGCTGTAAGTGAATTGGGGTAATTGACCTCCTATAGGTGTATTGGATGTATGTGTAAGACTGAAAGAGGAATACCACAGTAGGCATGCAGCTAATGTTAAAGGCCCACAATTCAATCCTATGACATGGGAATACTGCACTGTACATTCAGCTAATATCTTAAAGGCCCATGCTTCATTCCCAAGTTCTTACATTAGTGCTATCTTATCAGTGGAGCTCTAAGGATTAAGTTGGATCTATCTTTTGCTGTGAACCAACTTTTTCAAAAGATCTGCCAGCTTCGTCTAAATACTACAACCATGGTATCGAATCATCTCCCGTCGCCACATCAAAATCTTGAATCGATGCCAAGGACAGCACGACTATCCCAGCTAGACAACCTAAATGTTTATCCTAATTACAACACTGCCTTTAAAGGCCAAGGTTTCAATCCTGAGTCATCATAATCACTGGAGTCATCAAATTACAAACAATTATTCTTTTGCTCCAAACCAACTTTTTCTATATCTGAGCCTAACAATTTTTTCTCACACCTAAGTGTTAATCCTAATTAGACCTTGGCTTTTACAAAAATATTATTCTATATTGATCGGAATCAAATCTCATGATTACAGAAACTAACCTTTTGAAAAAATTCTTCTCCTGTTTCTCCGCGTCCTTCTGCTGCAGCTGTTGATGAAAAGAGAAAGAGAAATAATTAGTATACTGTACTGTGTTCATTTCATTAACAACATGAAATGAAGATAAGAAGAAAGATAGACTGTAGTAATTTAGGTCTATCTTGATGACATGTCAACATTCTGTCTGTCCGTCTGGTTGTATCACCATGTCTTAGATTTTATCATCAGTCATTTCCTTCTTGCTATACATGTCATGTGGTTGCTTAGTGACCAAAACATGGGTGGGGTTTTTTTTGTTTTTGTTTTTGTTTGGTGTTTTTTTTTTTTTGTTTTTTGTTTTTTGTTTTGTTTTGGTTTTTTTTGGGGGGGAGTGGGGGGGGTTAAATATAAAATGCTCAAGTAAACAATACCTAATAAGGAATGATCAGGTCATGCACAGATATAGGCAGCAAAGCACTATATAAGTAAACCTCATGAGCCAAAGCAATGGTTCACAGCAGCTTAGCAGTATGTAAGATCAGAACCTAAATTAACTTTCTTTTCATACATTTGGCTTTGTGTATTCCTACAAAACTAAAAATCACTTTACATTTGTTTGTATCATCGTGTTTCAAGAAACTGTGCTTCGAGTCGTTTTCTCTTTGCACATTACAAAATCACTTGATAAATACGTTTTTGAGCAAACACCCTAAAAAAAGTATTGGAGTGGGGTGAGGGCTGAGGTAGGATACAGAGAAATGTTACCACAATCTCTAAGAGGTCTGGTATTTATACAATGTTGGCAAACACAGCTAACATTTTCTCATAAAAGAAATGAAATTAAAAAAATCATTAACCATGGCCAGTACAATATATATACAGCCTGGTGCAACAATATATATTACATTATGCAAATGATGTAACCTAAATTACATGTACATATATTTTGTATTACACTATCGTATGTATTTTTAGACATCTTGTTTTATTTTTTACTGTGGAACAATGTTCAACAGACTTGTTGTTGGTTCAAAGATGCATCGCACATATATCCATATAGTGTCAGGTATTCTGTATATGCAAGGGGAGGGGAGGGGAAGGGGAAGGGGAGGGGGTTTGCTTGCGCTACCCTGATGATGGTTGTCACCTGACAGTACCCTGGGTTTCGCAATAAAATCCATCATTTTTTTTTGTTGGCATTTAATACTGTTCTCTAAAATTACACATAATTAAAGTCAACATGCCTTTTCATCATTTCACAACAAAAATGTTATTTCAAATGTAATAATGACAAAACAAGCCTACATGTAACAACATAATCGACGTCGTCTTTAATACGCAGTGCATCTTGGAACGAGAAAATTGTCAATTCTTAAATTTTACAAACACTAGTAGAGGTCAAAGTTCAAGTCCATCAAATGAAGACAATCTACCTACAAGTTTGTAGATGTGGATGTATTATTTACAACATTTAAATTGTATGAGAATAAAGACTTATTGTTCCTGTATGTACAGGTTACGTCTTATCGTAAAACTAGCAGATTTCTTTGCGGTTGTCATAAAACATGTTTTTATATGATCACAAAAAAAACATCATTCTGATTGGCTCACACAACACAGGTAAAATTTATTTCTGTAAAAATCGTCAAATGTCTAATGATTGACACAGATATTATACTGGAGGTATCTGTACGTCTTCAGAAACAAAAAAGTGAGAATTTGAAAAGCGAATCACGTTCTGCATACGATGCTGGTTTTTTTCCAGATGTTAATCTGTGACTGCATTGACATACACAATTAACCATGACAACATCTTAATCAGACGCTTATCTGACATTTTTTATTGTGATTTCAAAAATAAACATATATCTAATCTTTCTAACGACATCTTACAGTAGAAAGAAGCAAACTATGTGAACAGACTTCAAATATAAATTCATCCTCAAGATATTTAGCCAACATCCATAATAACAGATCAAAGTGTCACATCAAATCAAAATATCCCTCCATGTACTCAGATGCTACTATACCTACAGAAAAATGGTTTCAACCACATAACCATGGTAACCTGCATCAACAACGACTGCAGAATTGAGGACATTACCATGGCAACAGTCATCAGTAATACAGTTCCTGATGGATTGCAAATGTTACTATTAACAAGATCTGGTCTTTGAGGATATAAAAATTCTTTCCTGGGTAAATCATACACACTCTTTGTCTCCATGCAATACCAATTATTGTAGAAATGAGACGCGACATTGAGTAAATGGACAGTAAAATGAAACTGAGCATGGTGATAAAATATGTATATTACTTGGTTAGCTTATCTATTTCACTCTGTATAATCACTCACGTTACGGCGAACTCATTTACGTAGCGATGTTAAAAGACATAACAGAAAAACACATATATCTATGTCAAAGATAACATACCATAACCTTTCAATTAATATTACAGACTAATAAATACAAACTGAACAAAAGGAAAGTAGGTTAAAATGAGACTTTTAAAGATTGAAAGCAACGATGTTACATCATTAAAACAAAACATTTTGGACTAGAAATGTCAGAAAGTTAATTTCGTATTCATGGCACGGTTTAGCATGAGGGTAATATTTCACCACGATATGTCATTTCTACTTCAGATATAAGACCATTTGTTTACACACACCATTACTGACTCTCAAAAAAATGTGTATGCTACAGAACTGAAGTGTAGCGTGCTGTTATTATATAGTGTCATGCAATATAATGTTGTGTTGATATACAATGTTGTACATATAGTATGCGACATCATGTAGTGCTCCAATCTGTTTCATATAGCGTGATGTGATGTGATGCATTGTCATGTGATGTTATGCTAAATGTTATTCAATGTTATGTTGTGTCATTAAATGCTATACAAATAGTACGCTACAAGATTTCAGAGCTCCAAATTGTTTCACATAGTGTGATGTGATATTACGTTATGTTGTGTTATACAATGTTGTACATATGTGGTACAAGGTGCAGTACTTACACATATAATGCTATGAAGAAATGAAGGGAGAATATTGCTCCCATGAAGGACGTCTTTCATTTTACTAACATGTAACTCTTAGGCACAACAATGACGCATATAAACACATGTACCATTTACATTCATACAAAACATATGAAGCACATACCAAGATTTTTCCCCCTTTTTGTTTTCATTTTTGAATTCCATACTAATTTGGTTTTTGAATTCCTTATTGCTGATGGTGATTATATCATGCACACTCTAAATCAAACAAACAATATGGAATATATCCTCTGGTCGTTCCACGTCACGACAGTGTGTGTCTACATTACGACAATGTGTGTCTATATCACTCACTCTGCTGTGTTCAAAATATGAGCCAAAACATACAAAATTGTCATTACTTTCCCCAATTTTCTTTTGATATTACTGGCACTGGTGTAATTATGTTATTCTCCAATATTTTTCTTCATTCAGCCAGAAAATATTGTGACCTAAGGGTTGTCATTACTTGTCTAGCAACTCATAGTGGCAAGGCCCCTTAGGTCACTCATATTTTCCTTAGCTGAATGAAGACAAATATTAGGGAATAACATCTCTAAATATTTGATTTTGAATTCCTTAGCGATGATGTTAATTGTTTGATTTGTGTGTTCCTTAGTGATAATTTTAATCTTGTTAGAGTGTATACAATATGTCTCTACATGTCTGCATACATTTCTATAGTTACATGTTATAGTGTATATCCATAAATCACGGTCTTTTCAATAGCAACCTATTAGACACAAATTGGTGCATGCCATGTATC
>NC_135570.1:7887821-7942821 GCF_964340395.1 Glandiceps talaboti | reverse complement strand
TGTTTACATTACATTTCCTTCACTTTACAATTTCTATGTTTGCGTTTGAGGAATCGACGAATTATTGCATCTACTTTACATATAATTGGATTTTTGTCTGCGCACTCATAACATATGTTACATATAATGAGTGAAGGAGCTCGACCAATAAGTATGTAATGGTTATATAGGTCTACTTCCAAAACTAACTCTACAGCAATATAACACCAACCACTTCACAAAAAACAAGGCCGTTTTATGCAATGACGTTACGCACCACCAATTAAATTCTTTGTTTGCTGTCCACATGCAAGTAGTTAGTCTGTAGATTTAGAAAAATCAAACACATTTCATTTTGCTCAAAATTTCCACGCAAGACCCTATTTCATACTATTGTAAACGGAAAGACTGTCTAAATATCTTCAAATAAATATACATATATCTAAATAGTTGTTTAAGACAATCAAACTTTGAATTTTGACATTTATATTTCACCACTGTAGTAGTAGATTTAGGTACAGAAAGTGAATCAACAGAAAAGTGAATTTTACATGACATGCTAGCAATGTGGGTTTTTTCTGTTTATTTTTTCCATGTCTGCCTGGTACGTTTTTGGGAAATTCACGAAGGCAAACAAAGTAGTTAATTGATAGAGCCTTATTATAGCGTACAGTATCCATTCATCACCACATACATAGGCTGTTACACGATATTTGCTTTATTTAGTAATTCTATCTGGTATCAATTGATTCACTTGAACATATGCAAATTTTCTAACCTCCGTAACTGAAACTCCTACACAAACCGACAAAAAGAGAAAATATTCCTGTAATTTCCTTTACTGCATATCACTATTTATACCATCAGTACACACAAGCCAAGTTGTATGTGCTTGAACAAAAATATGGTATTTATACCCTGTTGTTCTACATCACAATAACATCTAATTATACCATGCACAAGCCAAGTTATTGTCTTTGAACAGAAAATATGGATTGTACACCCTGGTCATTCTATGTCACTACAACCCATCACTGGTTTTGACGTGCTCGAAATAGGAGTAAGAACATTCCAAATTGTCATTACTTTTCTCGGTTTTTCATAAATTATGCTTGAGGAGATATAATTATTCTATTCTCCAATATTTTCCTTCATTCAGCCAGAAAATATTTGTGACTTAGGGGATTGTCACTGCTCATCTAGTGACTCGTAGTAACAAGGCCCCCTTAGGTCACTTGTATTTTCCTTGGCTGAGTAAAGAAAAATATTGGGGAATAATATCTAGTGTATTTTTTTATATCAAGGTAAGTATTATACATGGTATTGACTCCTCTCTATAACTTTCCACAATTAAGACACAGACTACTAACACCTTCAGTACAAGTTTACAGTCCTAGAAGGGAAAATTGTGGGTCTGAAGGTACCTGGGAGCATTGTGGGTCTGGAGGTACCTGGGATAGGCTGGCTGCCAAATCCGAACCATTATCTGTAGACAGGCTGGGTGTACATAGGAAAGTGAATACCAAATCCAAGCCAATGTCTGTAGACAGCTGGACTACACAGCCAAGGTCATACAACTGTGCATAGACTGTATGTACCACACCCTGTTTACTTGGACTCTAAAAAGTTCAGTCAAAAATCAATTAGTCTGACGTTCATGAAAGTACATGTATTGATAAACCTAAGAGCTGATGACAATGTAGAACTAACAGTAAATACACTTTACATTGATTGTATGTGGTTTTACCAGCAACTAGGTCTCAATCACACAATGTCCATAATGATGTACAAAATTACACTGTAATACTGCTAGTAACCTAGAACTATTCATCGCTATTCTATCACCATAATTCTGCTTCTGCTTCAATGTCAACATTTCAAGCCAAAAAACAATAATCTAAGTCATTCTGTCTTATGCTCTCTCTTTGTAAAGTTCTGTTGTCGAAGCAACGACACATTTTTATTTAACTTAAAGACCATGTAGGAGATTCAATCCCAAGTTCTTGCATTACAGATATATCTTATCAATACAAAACTGCATGGATTACATAGGATTATTCTTTGTTCTGGGCCAATTTTTTTTCACCAGTTCTGCCGGACAACTCCTTTCCACGCCTAAATTTTAATCCTTATCCGAACTGGACCTTTCATCAAAGTGTTGATAAATTTGTATATTTGGTGACCGTTACTGTGAGTCAGACACAGAGAACAAAAGACACCGAATACTGAATAGAGCTATATACAACCATTTGTCCCTCAAAATATGACTAATGGTATGTGGGTGGTTTCTGAATACTACCATACCATAAGTATAGTTGGGTGCCATGTTGACTTCCTGTGCACAAAAGCATAAATTATGCGCCTGCTGCACTTCTAGCTTTCAAGTTAATTGAAAATGATACAGAATGTTGTGGTAATTCAGAATCAACTCTGCAAACCGACCTGCTCCACTGAGAGCACTTTCGCCATAATCCTACCACTTTATTCCATTTGTCTTTCACCTCTTTTTATTCCTTGCCTTATTACACGCTACATTTGCTACTTTCTGGAACAAACAAAAAGTGTCTCTGTATAGGGAATGAAGACAAGTTACTGTTTTTAATCCTGCAGGGTAAAGTGTTTAAGACTTTGATACAAGAAACGGGAAAACATAAGACCTGGGGTATGAAAAGGTAAAATAGTTCGCACATTTTATTCTATACATTTTGAAAGGTATAAAGACTGTACACCTAGATATTCTGACACTAGATAATTTTTGCAATTTTTACAGTCTTCAGCTAGACTAATTTTTACTAATTACCAAAATGGTACATTCTGTTCATGTACAAGAAGGCATTTTTTAGTCAATACATATTTTTGAGTTTTTGCTTTCTAGCAAAAATAAGATTTTAGCAAAAACTTCCAGGTTTACAAGGCCAGTGAATTAGTTCCAGATAATTTACATGTATTCATTTAACCCTTTTAACGACAACACTCTCTCAAGAATCCTATAAAACACTTTGCATAAACGTACATCCATTAAACTTAACCACATCAAGTGGGGTTTTTTACAGGAAGTTATGGGTAAAATCTACCTGAGTTCTCCAGTCATTTTACCAAAATATCAAGCTGACTCGGCTAGCAAATTGAAAAGATTTTCCGATAATCTTGAACTGCACAAGTTAAATGCTACATGCGGAAGAACTGATTGATGGCTGAGAAGTCTGCATTATATTTTTTTTACCAGGAGCAGAAATAGTTGTAGCTAATTACTAGGTCTGTGATACAGATATGATGAAACAAACTGCATTCAATAACAGAACAGTATAATGGCTGCTGTCTGGCCACAAACTCAGTGTTTTATCGTATGTTATGGAAAACAACATCTTTCTGTTTTTCATCATCTCTATTGTATGTTTATCAACATTGTATTTTGTAACTGAAGACAGAGACAGAGACAGGCACCCATAACACTGCCAGTATAATACATTTTCTACTTCTGAAGACACACAGACAAGAACCCATAACACTGCCAGTATATTAAACACTTCTGAAGACACAGTAACTGGAACCCATAACACTGCCAGTACAACACTTCTGAAGACACAGTAACTGGAACCCATAACAGTGCCCGTACAACACTTCTGAAGACACAATAACTGGAACCCACAACATTGCCAGTACAACACTTCTGAAGACACAGTAACTGGAACCCATAACATTGCCAGTACAACACTAATTCTGAAGACGAGTAACTGGAACCCATAACATTGCCACTATACAAAGTAACACTTCTGAATCCATTGAAATCCACTACAACACTTCCCAATAATGTGCACACACTGAGAGTATTGGAAACCTATTAAATCTATCCACCAAGAACAATTAAGATCATTCTGTCCTCCTCACTAGAGTATCATCCAAACCCAATACACACTGACAGCTTCGATTTCTTCAAGTTCTATTCACGTACAGCAATGTTGCCTTGAGGCATTTACTGTCCATACAGATGGTCTGAAAACTGTTCTTCTCATTCTATGTTAAATGGACATTCCTCCATGGATTTTAAAAACATGACAACTATAGATGAGAAAATACCATTAAAACTTTCAAAAACACTGATCCTCCCCAATAGATACATCTTACCTTTCTCCCTGAGGCTATGTTTTAAATTCTTTCCTCAATGCTCATCCCTAGATTTGGCTATGTCTGTCTGTTCAACACTTCAAGAACAGTAAACTTAATATATCACCACAAATACAAGGTCGGTAATGGACACTTCACTTTCAATTACTCCAAATATCCTTTAATGACACATGTATACATACATCGCTGTTTTGGTATTTGTTGTTTTTTTTCAATCTTTTTTTTTAAATGTAGCATTCTTCTTCTGTTAAAGGTACACTAGCTGCAACTGAGCATATTTTTTGAAAATGTTTTGTTTAGATACAATAACTTACTTGTAATATCGTACACATGAATAGTAGTGAATCACCTATGAGTGGATGCACTTTTTGTAGCTATATACATGATAAATCAAATCAAATAGATTTTTGGGTCCATACCCAAAAATCAGCGCCCTCAACGGTGATCACAATTTAAACCTGTTATTACTATACTAATGGATAAGATCGACCACTGATTAATATGTGCATTTTCGAATTATTAGTACTTTAGCACTTTTCAGTGAATAGATTGTAGTTGTCTGATCAAAAAAGGGTACTACAGTTACAAACTGGTTCAGTTTTAACATGGTGACAAATTCAAAACCAAGCTTTCGCTCAAGATTTAAACTTGTCACTACACTAACTACAGATAATATTGACCCCTAATTAACAGATACAATGTCTTTTTACAAGTAACTGACCAATTTTTAGTGAATATATAGTTGGTTACGTGATGACAAAAATATCTCAGTTGCAGCTAGTGCAGCTTTAATGTGGAGAGTTGGTATGTCTTTATAAAACAACCTGAATTATTGCTATCTAAAGTAGCAAACAAGAAACAATAACAAAATACTCGTAGTCCAAGGAAAAGTTACTTTTCTTTGTCAATGAAGGGTGTATAAAATTGAAGTAGTTTTTTTACTTGCAAACTAAATCAGTGTTCACCTGACGGGGAATGTCGTTCCAAAGACTCCCAACATGTTTAATAACCTAAACATGAAATAAGAATGATTTCTGTTGATAATGGCAAAATAGTCAGGTTTATTCATTACTACATTAGTAGGGTTTCAATTTGGTGGGGAACCCAGGTAAATTGACTGGGGAACTAAGGTAGATTTTACCGACTTACCACCCTTCACAAAATCACTGGTCAGGAACCCTGGTGAAATGACAGGGAAACTCAGGTAGATTTTACCTACTTATTGCCCTTAACAAAAACATTGATCGGTATAGATTTCAGGGCAGTAGTATCTCCTGGTAAAAGATATTAGAATGTATGAATTCCTACAAAGTTATAATTCATACTTACAAGAGACTGTATTCTCATGAGACTCCTCCCATATCCAGCCATCCATCCATCCATCCACCCATCCAACCATCCATCCAACCATCCATCCATTCATCCAACCATCCATCCATTCAACCATCCATCCATCCATTCATTTATCCACCCCCACATACACACATGCACATGTGCCCGCATGCACACACACACACACACACACGCGCGCACACACACACACACACACACACACACATATATACATATACACACATACACACACAGGCACCCTCTCCTCTCCTTATATCTCTTTCACTGATGCAACAATTCAAAAGATATCACAGACAACTTCATGTAACTCTTCAAATGTTATTATATTTAGAGAAGTCACATTAACTAGCCATATATTGAAGTGCAATCACTTTCTCTATAAAACATAACTGTATATCAATCTCTACGTCTCTATCAACCAGTCCTACTTGCTTTATATATTTTCTTAAAGTCTTTCAAATTCTTCCATGCATCAAACTCATCCTGGACTTGATAAGTAATAAGCTCACAGACTCAATCCGATATCCATTTTTCATTATTATCTAATTTTTGCCAAACAAGCAGAATATAAGCTTTCTCCCACGCAGGACGACAACCTATCCATCTATGTCATCGGAGGCTGTCTAGCGTAAAGGCGCCACTCAACCCCTAGAGCCACAAGCTGTTATCAAAGCCCTCCATACAATTGAGTTCACACTGTAACGAATCTACCAATACCAAAAGATTATGAACTTTTCTCCAATAACATCACAAACTGAATCCAAAGTTCTACACATCCACCACTCTCCCTAGAGTTAGAACACTTCTTCAATTAATCAACACAATGAATCCCAACTTAAGAAATCTACCAATCTCCCCAGACTAAGAACTTTTCTACAACGAATCCACACCATGAATCCAAAGTTTAAGAAATCCACCAATCTCCCCAGACTTAGAACTTTTCTACAACGAATCCACACGATGAATCCAAAGTTTAAGAATCTATCAAACTCCCTCGATGAATGAATGAATGAATGAATGAATGCCTTAACGATACACAATTGCAAACAACCATACATAATACAAATATACATGTACAAATGTGTCAACGTACAAAATTTGGAATCACTTATAAATATTTGAAAGATAAATTTCTGAAGTTGAGAGAAAGATTCATGGTTTAATCACCCATAGGGGTATCAAAAATGAGGAGTATTTTAATCCACTTTTGAAAAACTTAAAATTCAAAAGATAAAATTACAGGTGAAAGCTTTGATGATTTTCTTCAGTATCTGAACAGTACCTGCAGAAAATAGAGTCCACACAGACTTATCTGAACACAGTAAGTCTGACACGGCATCTGTTGTCTTGTCTGTCGATGACAGTTGAGCTAGACTTCACTACTTCATTATATCTGCAACCAGTTATTATTCATTATCGCCTTCTTACAAGACTACACAGTGTAAAGAGAGATTATTACCTACCACATGACTGGTATACATTGTTTTTTTTTATAACTAAATCAATAACTAATTGCACTTGTCTATCGATTCTTGTCTGCAGGCAGATTTTACACTTCTATACTTTCACTTAGCAAAAAAAACACCATATGTTTTCACGAGCAGGAATAATTTTTCTTGTTTTGGCAAAAAACAATATGGTGCACGTTCTGCCATTGTTGCAAAGTCTCTACTTTCATTGGACAAAAAAAAAATTGTTTGTTTTATTTGTCCTGTGTTTGGAAAAAAGTAGGGCTTATGTTCTATCATTGTCACATGGTGACTTGGTGAGTTTATAAACAGGGTGTGATTTCAAGGTTTTTCTTCAAAAGTTCATATTTTTTTGACTTGCTTATTTTAAGTTAAGCTGGCTAAATACATGTATTCAGAACAGAATACTGGGTCATGCATTGTTGATTCGGAACAAAACAAGGTATGATTTCCAATGTATGTAAATCCACCTGGTAAACCATACCTCGACCGAATCTTGGGTCTAGTCAGGGATGTAGCTAATTTTTAAAAGTAGGCAGCAAATGTGAAAAGTTGGATGTAATATCTATGAATGAGACCCATGAATCTGCCCACTGATGGGAATTTACGAGTTGAAACAAAGAATCTTTACAAAAATTCCTGAAAAAGTTGGCAAAACATTGTGGCGTAGCCGGTTAATGTTGCCGGCTGCCGCCCGTATCTACACTCCTACAGTCTAGTCCCAAACATCATATGATTTGTCAGCATGGGAGTGTACCTAGTGTAAGATATCAACCATGTCCTATACAGGAACACACCCAACACCTTAATACCTACGTCAGGTAGATTGAACTCAGGCGTTCCTTGAGTAACACATTGAACACTATGAGTCTATAGATGCCATCACAATAAAACTCACCAACTGTGAACACACACACAGCCTTCCTGCTGACAAGTTCATGTTAAAACGCTCTATTATCAAACTTGTCGATGTGTGGTACCGGTATTACAAAAACACAATAAAGTAAACAAGAGAGTTCTGGTTGTGTACTTCAACTTGATGCATGAATAGCTATGCTTTGTTGTAAACTGGGTGTGAGATACTAGACTGAAGTCAACTAGAACTGGATGCTTCAATACTTATTCTTTGTCATCTTCATGTAGCATATAATGCATCAGTAACTGGCACAACAAGACAACTAACTTGTTATGGTCTGTGATTCCTATCATTGAAGACAGTTACACTGTTGTAATTCACGTAATAAACACATTGATTTAGTAGAAAACGTTTCTAAAGAACTTTGCCACATCTATTAAAACACTTGGAAATTTATGAAGACATATCTATGTACCATCACATATGTATAGCCTGTCTCAGTTTGCACCAGTTACCTACATTTGTATGGCATCTGACATCCCACCTCCCACCTATGAAATTTGACCTCAAACTGATTTACTTTCAAATTGGGATTTGACCTCCGAAATGATCTATTAGCAAAAGTGAACTCTTTTCTGGAATTTACTTTATTGACTTTATTACATCAATTTTGACCAGTATATCTCTACATTCTACCTTTACTTTTCTGGACCAAGGCTTCCGGATATTCTCAAATTTCCTCGTCCAGAGACTTAGCAATCTGGCTTGCCAATGTCGTTCACCAGAACACAGCCAATATATGCCAATTAAGATAATGTGTGCACTACAAACTTCCAGGTAATCATAATCAACGACAACCTCCAACATTTGCAACCCTTCTACCCAGGATGTTCTGTCCTTCACACACTTTGCATATACACATAAGTAAATAGTTCAACATTCAGGGTATGAATGGAAGACTTTAGAGTGAAATTTTTTCCTTTCATCAACTTTATAGTGTTTTGTATTACAACTTTGAATGTTCATTGAGAGTTTAAACATTACCTCAAAAAGAAATCTGTCAGTACACTGTGAAATGTATGTTATCAAAATCTTTACCAACACCACCAAAGTCAATATGAAGAACACATCATTTGAATTTCCTTTATTGCAAAGTTTTACTGGTCCTCCACATAAAGTGCATATTTAAATTTCTTTTATCACAACATTTTGCTGGATCTCTGCAATGGGCATATACAAAGAGTTATTCAAATTCCAAAGTTTTGCGGTATTTTCTACAAGGGGCACATAGAACTAGATGTTTGAGTTACCTTTATCGCAAAGTTTTGCTTGATATCTAAAATTGGCGTATACAGTTATTCGAATTTATCATGAAGTTTTATTGATCTCTACAATGAAGGGGCATCTGAATTTTTATCCTATCGAGTCAAACTTGTCTTTCACAAGGGTCGTCTGACAACGATGACACAAAGCCATTATCAAACACATTCAGAGTTTTCGCTTTCTCAGAAACACATTCACTGTGTTTCTTTTCTTTCTCAGCCCACAACGCAAATTCTTCCAATTAGTTGGCACAAAATACAACTGGGTAGAGATAATCTGTGCTTTAATGTTTTCTAGTGTATTTCTTTGTGGAGAAACAATAGAAAACATTGCCCTTTCAATGACGCTATTCAACGTACAAGTTTGGCAGCTGAGATCCTGGTCTTACAAAGCTAAACTATGTAAAGACCATTCTAATATGGGTCTCGCCTTTTTGTCCTCTCATCAAATTACATGTACACGTTTCGTAACAGATCTTTCAAGTTTATGACTCTTTTCAACAATTAGTCACGACATAGCATCTGGGTTGACAAAAACAAAAACAGACAGTAAATGAAGCATTCTATAGCAGTGACAAATCGTGAAGTTTCATTTCATTTCATCATATAACAATTTTGAAATTGTAATTTTCCATGCCGTAGTTGCAATTCACAAAGAAAGTAAACAGGACAGTTTAACTTAGGAGAACAGTAAGCAACTATTACAGGTGATAAATCGATGTTCCGACAATTTATTTTTTACCGAAAGTATGCCTTCTACACCAATTTGACACGCCACTGATACAATTTCTTGTGATGTAACAAAATTTATTTTTTACCGAAAGTATGCCTTCTACACCAATTTGACACGCCACTGATACAATTTCTTGTGATGTAACAAAATTTTCTTTTCCCCTATCCCTTACCGTATGCTAACTCACAAGAAAACCAAATTTTTATCATTTTTTACCCAAAATTAAACTTTTCTTGTCTTTCATTTTTAGGAGACATACCACGAATGACGTAGAGCACCTTTTTTCCCTTTTTTCTTTCTTGCAAAACAACTATTGCTGTGAAGCAGACTGATAGTTCTATTGTAGTCCAGCAACTGTTAAAGGGAACATGGCCGTCAACAGTAAAATTTTACTGAATGGTAAACTAAGCTATGTTTCTATGCACATAGTGTTTTGTAGAAGATTTTTATGAGGTGCTATAACTTGAAAGAAAGCCAAATTGTGGAAATGTACAGGTGACTGTAAAATTATTCAACTGTGGTTCCTCAGTGTTAAAGGTGCACGTATACACTGCTACACTGTAATTGAACACAAGGTTTATGGTGATCACCAAAAAAAATTACAAAATGATCTCAATATTTATTCAACTTTACTTTCTCTGCCATTTCTAAATTTACTGAAAATTCAAAAACAAATGAAGTTGTTTATCATGAAATTTGCTAAATACTCAACAATGTACAGATTTTCCAAATTTTTTGTGGAAATAAAATTTACTGAATGTGACCCCACTTCAATGGCTAAAAGTTTACGATTTCTCTTTCTTTCCGAGAATAAAGTCAACTATTTTAACTGTTTTTCAAAGGCTTGTTGTGAAGTAACTGACCGTGTACAAACCAGTTTCAAGGTGAACGGTGTCTGTTACCGTTCTCTGTTTTTGTCACTTAACTTGTTATGGTATATTTCCACAACATCCTGTACATTTATATTGTATGGGTATTCAAATATTCATTTCTCTTTTTCACTTCTTTTTCTTGTTTATTTTCATTGGCACCCACCAGCACTATCGATAACTTGTCCAAACCAAGGTCTAACCTCCACTCTAAACACTGACCAGTGTTGATATGTGAATGAAATTGTCAACATCTGCCAATCTTACTAAACGCAATGAAAAACACAAACTCACAGCCCCATAACGAAAAGATGAACGCATGCATGCATTCTTGGTGTTTTTGTAAACTTTGATTTGTGGAGCATCATTTTGTGACGTTACATAAAAATAACCGTAAGGGAAACACCACTGCGGGGGAAATAAAGCCATGTTTGTACAGTAAACTTTAGGTGCTGGAGGGTCATTTCACAATTTTACATCATTTACATTACTCACAGTTGCTGAAAAACACTGACTTTAAACTTGTACCCCACTCATTGTTCAGTGGAGGTTCAATGGAGGTTTCAAACACTTAGACATACATTAAAAATGTTGTATTCAAACCAAATTTCACATAGTAACAGTTCAATCCAACTTAGTTTTTCACAAAATCTGTATTTTGGTGGGGTTTTTTTCTTGTCTCATCCTGTCTACAGACACAGATTCATCAATATTCTGATCACATGATTACGCCACTAACATCCAAGTAAGAATTTTGTGCCCGTTTTCTGGCCAATACTTCAGTAAAACATTGAAAAGCTTATAGTCTCAGTTAAGAAGGGGATAGACAAAATCCACCAGCGTGAAGAATCTAAGCTACTACACCCACTGAATTTACCCTTATCAATTCATCTAGTCCTGTCAAACACAGAGAGCGAGACTAGATTGAGATTTTGACAATTCATGTCATACAGACAGAGATCAGCTTTAGACTTCTATATGGTTCACCTAGTGCACCACACCCACACAAAAAGGATTTAGACAGTTTTAGCCTGAGACTGTCACAAGTGTACATAAAAGACTACATTTAGTTTTTGACAGTTCATCTTGTCAGGACACAAGTCTACATTTAGACTTTGATACGTAATTCATCAAGCTACCACCCGCATACACTGGATTTAAACAGTTCACCCTGTGACTGCCACACACACATGAAGACTAGATTTAGAATTTGACAGTTCAACTACAACCACCACACAATAATCTGATAGACTTCACCAGTTCATCTATAACCACCACAAATAAACTGATAGCCTTAGACAGTTCATTTAGCCACCACAAACAAACTGATAGACAGTTCATCTATAACCACCACACACATAAACTGAATTCAGACTTCAACAGTTCATCCATTACCACCACACAGATAAACTGATAGACTTCAGCAGTTCATCTATAGTCAACAACACACATAAAATCTAGATTTAGACTTCGACAGTTCATCTAAGCACCCACCACACACATAGTTGCCGATAACCATAAAGTTACACACTACTAAGTGGTAAATATATGACACCACACATGTCTATATATTAACCCACTTAACAAAATAATACATTATCCTTCTAGCCTCAATCACTTCACCAAGGTCAAAACTTATTTATTTCTGCAAGTTTTTTTTGAAAACTCTCAATTTCTCTGCAGATGGACTTCACAGAATCAATTCTCTTAAATTGTATTTGAATTAAAACATCAACATTTTGGTGTACAAATCATCAAATTTATACACACTTTAAGAAAATTCTGGATGTGTATTGTTGCCACAGATGTTTAGTGCTGTTCAAAGTGTCAAAGTGTGCCATGTATACGCCAACATATGCCTATTCTTTTAAGGCACTTAAAATTAGAAGCAGGTGAACGAAAACAATACAGAAAGCACTTCCAGCCTCCATTTGTTTATAGTTCGGCTCAGTTACTATGGCAACCATAGAACCTGTGCAGCAGCCATTTTGTGCATAACTGCCATATTTTCATTGGAGTCAATAGAAGACTGACAGGAGAATTCTATTCAACTTGTAACACTGGTTGCATTGCGCTCTAACGTAAACAATTATATTTTATGATGTAGGCTAAATTCTTTGGGAGATACATCCGTCAGCGAAGTATTCATTTGCAGCACACCTTGGCTGACAAAATGTCCTTGGGTTTGTTGATATGGAGTCCCTGTGTCTCTAGTTTAATTTGACAGGAATGCCTGTCACCATTTCTCTGTCACGAGTAATTACACTTGTTACTTGACGATGCTGATAAGCTGCTTTCACATCAATACCTTTCTAAATCACTTGCATACACAGACCTTATATATCAGATATGCAAGATATGCAAGCTCCAAAATTACTTTGCCTTGGTAATTCATTTCATTATGTTGGGAAAATACCTGCATCTTTACTATACAATAGCTGTAGAATAGACCATAGTATTATAAGGTTTATAGACACTATATACAGCGGTCTACAACCACTGTAGTATAGACCATAGTACTACTGATCATAAGATTCATAGACACTATTATATAGTTGTCTCTCACTACTGCAGTATAGACCATAGTACACGTAATACTGATAAGGTTTATAGACACTATATATACAGCTAATATAGCTAGTGCAGTACATAGTTTGACTGGTTACCTCAGTTTTATAGACAACGTAGCTATCTATAACTACATGGCCGCTATAGTAAACTGTGTCTATTGACCTTTGTTGGGTAAAGTTAACAGCAAATACTTTATAGTATCAACATAGTGTTTATATAGGCATAGTTCTACCGTTTTATAGACCATGTAGCTATAATCTATAATTACTATGGTACACTGCCACTATGGTACATTTTATTTATTGACAGTTGCCTACACTGAGTAAAGTTATAGCAATATTTTACACTAACAACATACACAAAAAATGTAGTGTATATTATTTATATAGCTATACTAGTGCAGTGGTTTTATAGACCATATAGCTATCTATAAGTTATAACTACTATACAAATGTAGTACACAGCCACTATGGTACAGTCTGTGTTTATTGACATTTGCCTCTACTGAGTAAAGTTATAGCAATACTTTACAGTTTTAACACACTTACAGCTAATCAATATTACTGTACAAGTTAGTAAATTCAATACCTATATATGTGTATAAGGCTATAGAAGTGAACAAATACTGTAATTTGTTGAGTTTCTTGGATCATACTACTCAAATCACTCTGAGTTGCTAAGCGTTTCAACAACTATTAACCCTGCCTACATTCAGAGTCAGGTAACTATGTTTCCTTGTTACCATGGACACCTGAAATATAAATTGTCACATGGTATTGTCACCACGGCAACATGATGGATGAACCTATGTACAGTTCTGCCTTCTCATCAACAAAATGTAATTGTAATATCCATATTTTGTGAATATACATGTATACATGCATGTGTGTGTATGTGTATACGTGCGTGCGTGCATGCATATGTACGTATGTGCGTGCATGCGTGCGTGCGTGCATCCATACATGCGTGCGTGTGTGCATGCGTGTGTGCATATTTCCATGAGTGTCTGTGTATATGTATGTATACATTTTATATACATTATAACACACACACACACACACACACACACACACACACACACACACACACACACACACACACACACATGAATATATACAAGAACCATCATTTTGTGGTTACATTCATCCAAAACATCAAGCATATTCCAACAAATTATTTTGTTGGAGATAATTACAATGTTCCATCATGTTCTTCTTTGTGGTTATCACTTGAAAGAAAAATTGGACTGCATAATAGGTTGACATAATAATGTCTATATATAATGTAATAATATTATAACAACATAATAAAAATAATGTAATAAAACAGAATTATAATTTTAAGAAGAGATTTGCCTGACAATGTCTACGTTTAATAGCTCAGAGCTATTGGTATATTTGTAACCCTGGATATTTTCACCACTGGAAAATTTTGCGATTTTACAACCTTCAGCTAGTTCTCAAAGACTAATTTTTACTAATTACCAGACTGGTACATTGTGTTCATGTACAAGAAGGTATTTTAGTCACTACTTATTTTCACTAATTATCAGACTGGTACATTGTGTTCATGTACACGAAAGCAATTTAGTCACTACTTATTTTGTGTATTTCAATATTTGTTTATTTGCGTATCTGTTTTCTTGCGAAATAAATGAAAATTATTTTTTTCAATAATAGTGAAAATTTCCATGTTACAGTATTCTCTATTTTCATACAAGGAGAAGGTTTGCATTTCATGGCTATTTTCAAAGGTTTTGTGAACATACATCAATTTCTATACATATCATTAGAATTTATATGACCATATTTATGCAATCACTTTTATGGGAAACCTTGATGAAAAGCAAGTGTATGCAGGTATATATTTTATCTACTAAAACCACCATGTTATAAATTCTAGATCTATAGTTATGTACAGAACTGTTTGAAAATTGGAACTGAAGTAATTTTAATAGTTATACTGTACAAGTATGTAGGAATATGTGTGATTCATCTGGATGACAAGTTGGTCTCTAACTAAACCACAGTGTAGGTGTAAATCGTAACGAAACCGTATAGGAACTAGACTTATGTATGATAGCGTACAGACCAATCTGACTAGCTACAACCAGCAATTCTTATATTTAATTATAGCACTATTTGCATACAGACTGACGTCTGGCTGAAACCAGAAGTTTAACTGCACTGTAACTGTAATACTTGTGTAGCTCACCATATAACATGTGTATACACATGTCTGACCAGTAACAGACAAGTTCACGTCAGCGGTATGCCATATTATGTAAACAAATACAGTACAAGAGATCATATACTACCCTTGACATATATCAATGTGATTGCCATTCTAGAAGTACACAATATGTAGGGCATTGATTACAAAACTAGGCCACTTACTGTAACAGTGTCCACATTATTGTTATATTTGGTAAACAGCTTATTGGCTAATTTTCACCTACACATTGACTTGATACATATATATACACAAACAGACCATATCACACAATATACTAAATATAAATTATATGTTCTGGATCTCACCAAATTGACTTCTAACTTTTATACTGTAAGCATTTGTATCTCAACAGAAATTTCTCATTCAAAGACTTTGCTTTCAATCCCCGATTCTCACATTAGTGTTATCTTATCATGCAGCAAAAACATAAGGATTACATAGGACCAGTCTTTCATGATGGACCAACTTTTTTTCTCCATAATTTCTTTTTTATTTTTATTTGTTGTCTATTTAAGTTAAATTACAACTTCAGGCTGTGAAGCCTTTCCATTTCTTTCTAGTACTTTGTGAATTTTACATTCAATTTTTAATTCTATTCAGAGAAATACAAAATCTTTCAAACTTTTCTCTATTTAGTTAGATAACTGTTTTTCACATGCAAATTTTAATCTGACTTTGAACTGTGTCTTTACAATTCCATTATGCATTATATAGACGGTGTTGAAAACTATCAATATTGTATAAACCAATTGCTGATAGCAAATCAGTTCCTGTATGGCATACTGGTTGTCAAAAGTACGAATATTTAAAACATTGACCAAAAATATTCATCAGCTTGGTAAATGAAAAGATAAGTTATATTAGTAATAGTGAAGTTACCTTATAGGAATCTAGTTTTGAAGCGACTACGTATCAATTTCTATACTACTACATTGGTTATAACTTTAACACTTTGAACTGCTTTAAACTGCTTTTGCTTTGAACTGCTTTGAACATTATAAAACTTTGAACTGCTTGTGCGTGACAACCTATGGAAATCATTCATCCACTGTACAAACCAGTCACTGCATTCAAGACTAATTTAAAATTACTACTTTTGCCTTTAAAAAGTTGCTGAAATATATTCAATGTTTTGAACACAAGGCTTTGAAAAACACTAAATATACATTCAAAAACAGCAAATATTCCTCTTCAATGACATAGTTTTCACGTCATTCCGCTACCTAAATATCTGAAATGTGTCAATATTCAACAGGAACAAAACAGTATTCCCGACAGATATTTCTGAAATATTTTTTTATGATTTTCATTTATTATCAAGGTCAACATATGATTTACAAAAACTTCAACTGTGTCAAAGTTGAAATGTAAGTCCTGAAAGGCTTACTTGCCAAGATCGACAGTAGGCTATCAAAGGAGTGACATACGTATACAAGTCACCCTAGACATGAGAAATGGCAATACTGGTATATCGATTTTTATACAGTAATACTTCAGTTTCCAAATAAAAAAATAATCTTAGGTTAAAGAATTATACATTCGTGACCTCTGTTTGACCTAACAAGTACGTACACTGATTTTGTTGCTATGACGACATGTATTGAGAGTTGGCATTACTAGAAATTTCATGACTTTAGTATCTATTACTGAACAAATATGCAGTTCTAGGACAGAATTCCCATGGTGCATAAGTGCAAGTTCTGTGCTGTCACAGTGTCAGGTATTTATGTGAGTGCTTGCCGTGTTCTCTGCAGTCTTACTTTTTAAAGTGAAAGTGTAACAGAAAACATTGCAAGGATGAATGCAAATACCCCTGAGTACCCACGCTGGAACTTACAAACCACAGTGTTGTCATATTATTAAGTGTACATGCATTTATGCAATACAGAAAATTTCCTTTAACTGTGCATCAGTTTCATGTATATTGACTCAATTTATGCATTAAATTTGCATACAGGTATGCAATCATGTTTTCGATATTATACTCCAATGTACATACCTATCGTATACATGTACAACAATGGAAGTATTCAATACATCATATGTAATTATAGGTCTTACATGTACATGTACATCAAAAACCAGTATTGCCTTTGTTTGACAGGATCTATAAAATCTGTTGATGTCTTTAGTAACGCCAACAACCAATTCTATATTACACCAATAACCAGTTTTGTCCATGTCTTACAAGAACAGAACAGTCAATTCTATATATATTTGTATACGTCTTATTATTCTTCTAGCTACAACAAGTCACAGGACCATTTAACATTGACATCTACGTGAAACCTAAACCCAGTTCACACTGGCAAGACAGTAAACAGGGCATGAAAGAACTTGTACTTCGATAGGGGCACAGATATGTATGTGTAAACATGAATGCATTATAACTGCATCTGTCTTGAAAATGTACAAACACCTACAACAAGAAGTGCTCTCCAAAACCCTCATGAAGTCACCTTGAACTTCTTCAATGTGCCAGTGGTAACGTAAATGCATATATACACATGTGTACATTGTATTGTTTAACTTGTAAAACATGGAACAACAAGGTGCACAGTAGCCAGGAATGTCTCAGGTCCATCTAGGATTTGCATATTGAATCTGTCATGAAATAATACTGACTGTGTAATTCCTACATAAAGTGTTCTAAAACTCTCACGAAATCATCTTCAACTTCTTCTATATGGAAGCATAGACATCAAAAACATTATGTAAATCACAAAATAGTCCCATCAGAGATAGACATCGAGAACGATCCAGGTTCGACATAACTGAAAACAGGACTATTTCATATTTACCCATCAATCATATCGACAAGAATTGGGTGACGTCTATCCACCATGCGAAAATAATTAATTATGGTCTTTTTTCATAAATCTATAAAAGGGTTATGAATCTATGACAAGTATGACAGGATGGACGAGTTTTCACCTCATAAATTCACCATAATCTGCTTATGGTACCCCTGTTAATATTCCATCATTGCAGCTGACAGCAATTACGTGACAATGGTGAAAGTGTTTCATAGAGGTGATCATACAAATGTACTCACACATTATCACTTTTCTTGTTGTTTTTTAATCCACTAATTCTTGTGATTTAAGTCGAAATGTGCTTAAAGGTGAATGCCACTCCAGGAAATAAAGACATTTTTTCATTAACTTTGAGTTCTGTAGTAGTAGCCTATATGTACATGTAGACTCAAACGTCTAGTACTACCACCCTATCTGCTATCCTAACTGACATTTCGATTTCAAATTTCGTTGTCCTTCTGCGTCTACAACGATAGCTGTGTTCCACTGGTCTCGAATGGCATTCCTGTATAGACTGTTAGTGGTCGAATACATAATGAGACATATTTAAATCATGCCATCAACTGAATCCACAATTAGGTGCCATCATAGAAATGCAACCTCACTCTAATATAGAATAAATCTAGAATCTCAAGATCTGGGAGATGTATCAGGTAAATGTTTAGACCAACATCTCAAAGTTGATGGATTAGGAAAGTTTAATCTCTACTTTCTCAAGCTTTAAGCTCACAAAATATTGATGGTAATCACTTTTAATCCTATCGATATGTGTAATCCCATCATATGCCATGTCACACAGTCCGTTTTCAAACTTTTTTCATCAATCCACAAACACAAATCATCATATCTTGTTTGTATCTTTCATGTGAGTTGCGCCAATATAGAAAGACCTATTTCACTTTGTGACAAAGTGTCTACACACAGTCCATCTATCAAGTGATAGCAGGACAGTAGTCTAAGCAATATGTCATGGTTTTGTTCTTTGGTCTACTGCATCATGATATTGTACCGACTTTCACCACATCTGTAGAACTGCAATTAGTATGGTATCATTGGTAAGTCAATTTGATACATACAAATACATAGCAAATTCAAACCAATATTTGGTGTTCCCATATATCTTACGCTGTGATGGCCTACTGGCCTGTAAGCCAAATACTAGTATGTGACATTGACACACACGAAGTAATTTCCTTCGATGTACCAAAATGTGGTGTTCTTATCCCTAACAATATAAAGACTGACAAGCAAACACAGTTATAAACATTTTAAACCACCTCCCCCCTCCCCCCTCCCCCCACAAGAAAATGTTTTGTCTCTTAGTAGAAGGCCCACTGGCTAAAGTATGGACTGTACAATAAACAGACATGAAACCTAATGCAGAAAGTCCTCATAACATAACCATGCCTGCTTGTCTTCAAAATGTACAACCAAAATAAAAATCATTTAAAGTTGACAGAATCACTTAGGTGTCATCCCTGATTTACAAAACACAGTGTTCTGGTCTACAGGTAAATACTTTTCAAAGGCCTACTATTACAATTGTGCCGAGTGAAAGCTAAACTACCTGTATACCACACACCTGGAATAATTGACATAATATTGACCCACAGGACAACTTTGTTATTTCTAAACATGCACTTCTTAGAATATAGCACATGTTGATTATTAGTTGTCTGTGTGCAAACACTTCAGAATAAAACTAGCTGTAAGGATTTGTATCAGTCTAGTCTGCACTCATGACTTGTTTGTTTCACAGTGTCAATTTCTAATTTCTTAAGCACTCTGAAAAGACGGATGTCTGTATAGTGTCTATGTACAACACTTTTGTAACACTCAAAAGTACATCTTACTGAAAGCATACATATATACATTCAACAGAAAAATCTTTCATTGTTTTTATTACTTGTGTCATGAAAGTGTTTTCTTTCCAAAATCTACACAACGGTTCACATGGTCATTATCATCATGAAAATCATACTGAAAATTATCTGACATGTTCAAAATATCAAATTGGCCAAGCCATTGTACCACCAACACAATTATGGAATAAACCCTGACAAAAGCAGGAAACCACCGACACAACAAAACCTAGCCAACCCATGGTACCACCAACAATTGGCTACGACATAGCCAAGGCAGGTTCCACCAACACAAAAAGCCCTGGCCACATGGTACCACTAACACATAAACCCTGGCCAAGGCAGGTTTCACCAACACAACAAACGCTGATCAAGCCATTGTCATGATGCACTACTCCTAATTTATCGCTGCTGCACTCCAAAACCAACTCCATGTTAAAAGAGGCAGAAGTAATTTGGAAGCAAAACTTAGTTAGCTTGTTTACTCTCTCATCTTACAAGTACTTGGACAAGACTCAATGAATTATCAGACTGGAATCATGTAGAAAGAAAAATAGACAATGGACAAACCATGGCCAGTTTCAAATCCTAACACAATGTTGCTAAAACATCACTCAGGAAATCACTCAACCATCTTTTATTTTTCTTGCTGTTTTCTGATATAGCCAATTAGTCATGTCAGTTACAGGATGACGACAATGGTTGACCAATCAGCAGTCCCAATACTATTTGGTGTATTAACCAATCACCACTCAGTACTAGTCTAGTTCCTGACACACCGCATTCCATTCTACGTTATCTTCATACTATACTGTCTAGTCAATTCCATTACTCTCGCACAGAATTCTGTGCTCCTCCTACAGTGTTCATATAAACATGATGACGTTGTCGTGTCCCCACCTGATTTTAGTTTAAACAGACTGGAGGTAGGAGAGGTGGAGTCCTGGTTGGACATTTGCATACCATATCAGTCCTAGAAACATGAAAACAATCACGACAGACTGTCAATCTGTGATGGATTACTACTGCCATTCGCGATTTGCCCACCATAGGGTTGGGGAACGGGATTGACTAGAAGATAACGTAGTATGGAATACGGTCTGTCAAGAACTAGACTACTGTACTGCTGCAGAGAACACTGCAAGCACTCATGCAAATACCCCGAGTACACAACACTTGCACTCTCACATCACAGAGTTCGGTTATATTCCTAAATGCACTATTTAGTATTTCTTTATCTGTGTATGCTGACAATGTGGAAACCGTGATAACAAACGAAGACGATTTCACAAAACATTATTCATGAAGACTTTAAAATTGACAAGAGTAAACATGTGATTATCAACAGCAACAGCTAAGTATCAATACATATATTTGTCTTGTGTTATCATGCGGGCACAAAACATGTCAAAACCAGAAATAATAGTTTCTTGTTGTCCAAATGAACAAAAGATGTATTGTACTTGATAAGGGTTTTTGATAGTAGTTGACAGTCTTGATATAACAAGCACAAGACATCAGGTAAACCTGTTATCATTCCTCATTCATAGTACTATACACTATAAGTTTGATTACGAACCAGTAGCATGTCTAAATCTACCTCTCAGCTAATTTGACATGCCACTGATAACCAGGGTGGATACTCCCGTAGAGAGGCATACAGGTATTTGCCACCTAAATGGGTCATCTTTACAAATAGCTTCATAGCATCAAAATAAAAATAAATGACCAGATAACTGTGACTAGAAATCCCTACAGATAGGTTAGTTTTTGGAGTATACATCGTTAAATGTAATGTTTGAACTTGTGTTGTGCACCCCATCTGAAAATTTGGGAAATATCCCCACCCCCACCCCCACCCCCCTCCCCCCCCACCCCCAGGATTGACACAAAGTAATTTCTTGCGATGTACCTATAATTGGGTTCCCCCTATCTA
Organism: Glandiceps talaboti; assembly: GCF_964340395.1. NCBI lineage: Eukaryota > Metazoa > Hemichordata > Enteropneusta > Spengelidae > Glandiceps > Glandiceps talaboti. The sequence goes on along the minus strand of NC_135570.1, from coordinate 7,920,695 downwards.
TCTTTCTATGTGGTGACTCAGTTTTTAATCAGTTTGACTCACAACACAAAATTGTGTGTTTCACTACTAGAGGGAATACTATTGGTAACCCTGGCCTAGTTAGGACAGCCCCCTCAAGGGTTCAGTGTCAAAGCAGCAGGAGATCAAAATGCTCAGGGAAAATGTACATTGTTCGGTCAGTTTATACAATAAATTTAATCGAACCCAGAGTTGACTAAAACCCTGACATGTGTATGTAAAAGCTCCAAGCTTTAACCACTAAGCCAAACACAACTCGTGTAATATCTCGAAGTATATCATGTGAACAAAACACACAGGACATTTTTAAATATCTATGTTTATGTACACTCTGCCACACGACATTTAAGGAATCTAGTGTTCTATTTTCATCTAAAAATGAACCCTTTTCACTAAATCCGCCTTTAATACTTAGGTAAAGAGTAAAGTAAACATGTGTATATTAATAATTGACTTTAACAGCGTTGGCAATTTCAAAACTATTCATATTAACATTTTTTTGTATAACTTTTTAAAAACATCGAGAAAAGAGGGTGAGGTCACACAACTTCAAGTAAAACATGGAAACAAAGACAGACATACTTTAAAAGAATTCGTATTGTTTAATGTTACCTGGGCAACCAGACAATAAAACATTCACGGAGTTCATAAGGTTAAATGATTTCTGCCAAGAACCAATATATGTTCTTGTAGCTGGGATACAGTGTGACCTCACGGTGACCTTAATTCAGTACTGTCCATTCAACTCTAAAACAATCACAGCTATTAATAAGTAGTATTTGACAAATCTATACCCCATTATCTGTATACAGAATCAATATATAAATCACGACTGAATGATAACAAATGTATTCATGTTGTAACTATAATACAAGTTAAAAGAATGCCCCAGAGACAAAAATGTGTTGAACTTGTGCCAATGTATCACACGATATTTGTGTACATATACAGCACGATAAAAACTAGTTAGTAGGGTTTGGGTGGAGTCGCTACAGGCTACCACTGCACAAAATCTTAAACCGCTTACAAAATACCCCTTTTCACTTGTCAATATAGTTATGAGAAAATAGATGAATATTTGGTTACTTAGTAACTGTGCAACACTTCATATGAAAAAATTTGACATTGGTAACAAATTCCTAAAGGGTTACTGTGCAAAAGAAAATGTCCTTGTTAGGGACAATTTAATATTCATACATTTTGTACTGATCACCATCATATAATATTACTCAAATTTAGTTGCCATAACAACAGTACTAATACGTAATCACATGACAATATCCGAAAAATGAAATATACAGTTCTGCATGTGGAACTCGACTCTGACACAAAACTATACAATATCACACATTTTGACCTTTGCCCTCTGATATTTTGACCTTTGCCCTCTGACATCATACCATGAACTGATTCTGGGATGTCATCCTCCCAAAGAGTCAATTTGTCTTTAGTGTAATCACACCTACAACCACCACTTTCTCTGTTAAGATAGTCCAGGATTAATTATCAGAGTGTATAATATACAGTACTTGTTTATACAACTAAACTGCACCTGGGGTATCTTTCAAAAAAAACAAAAAAACAATACAATACATGAATACATGTACATGAATCAAAAGTGACACCATAGATATATAAAATATACTTGTGTGTGTATGTGACACTTACTACTGGACAGTTTCTGACATAATCAATGAATCGTTTCAAGAAAACATTATATATATGTATATGTAAACACTTATAGGCTTTAAGTATGTCTGGGTTAACTTTTCATCCAGTAAATGCAGTGTTTTCAGTAAATAAAAGATATCTACTTCTATAGTTCCTCAGTTTTTGTAGGGTTTTTCCAATCAGTTTGCTTTCTAAGCCACTTTGACGTGCCACTGATGCACAGTAATTTTCGAGTGACACTCCAAAGTTTGGTGTTCCCTTACTAAATGTGACTCACAAGAAACAAGTTTTGATCAATTTGACCCCAAGCAAAATATTTTCTCTCATTTGACAAATGACACATTTTTTACTGCAGTTCAAAATCGAGAGCTCACTCTACCCAAACAACATCATGGTACAATGTATGGAACGCAATTCAAGTTTTACCAGATTTGATTTCTCTGTGACCGAAGTGCCCAACTTTAGCAAAAACACTGTACTTTCAAGTAGTAGTATAAAGCAACTATCTCTGACCACCATACAAAGACAAAATTCAGTCTGTCTGCGAATATTCATAATTCAAATTTCTGCGAGTCAATTTTGATTATTTCAGATTTTGACGAATGTATTTAAAAAAGAGATTTACAACCATACTGCTTTTAAATATTTCTCCAGGCACTTGTTAAGTTTTTCCTAGTTGTGTCTAAAAATCCAAACAAAATGGGAAAAGATGGGGTGGGGGATGGGGTGGAAGGTGAGCTAAATATTTAATATAATGATCTTGAATATTGTACATATATTATGAAATGATTACAGAATGTTTCACAAAGATGTATGGACACTCACAATTTTTAATTTTTCAAACATGAAATTATTTCACTGGTACTTATGTCTCACCCAGTGTACAGGAATGAAGTTATGCTTACGAGATAAGGGGGACAAGGCACCTTCAACTTATGTCCTTACAATATACACGCCTCTTATGTTACCAATGTAAGGCATGTCCCATGTTATGCACCACAATGAAGTATGCGTACTTGTACTAGTGAATGAAGACTGTGTGTTAGTTTTCTGAACTGTCTTTTGTATCAGCATTTTGACCACAATAGATTTGTATGAAGTTGTGTAGTTTACTATAGTCGTGGTTATAGAGTTACTCCCTCTCTCTCAAAGCTGTTCAGTTGACTGTATCAGATCACGTACACCCTGCAGTCCATTGGCCTGGCCCTGTATTCACCTTGCAGCCCATCAGCCTGGCCCTGTATTCACCCTGCAGTCGATTGGCCTGATCCTGTTGTCACCCTGCAGTCCACCAGCCTGGCCCTGTATTCACCCTGCAGTCCACCAATCTGGCCCTGTATTCACCCTGCAGTCCACCAGCCTGGCCCTATATTCACCCACCAGTCCACTGACCTGGCCCCGTATTCACCCTGCAGTCCACCAATCTGACCCTGTATTCACCCTGCAGTCCAACAATCTGGCCCTGTATTCACCCTGCAGTCCACCAGTCTGGCCCTGTATTCACCCTGCAGTCCATTGGCCTGGCCCTGTATTCACCTTGCCGTCCATTGACCTGCCAGCCCTATATTCCACGATCTAGGCTAGGTCCACCTATCAGCATGTACGATATATTTGAATACCTCCACAGAATATAACATGTATGGCACAAGAAGCTTATCCTCATGGTGTTTGTGTTGAAATAATTAGATATTCAATATTTGTTGTTTACTCACACAACAACATCAATTCTCTACAAAAGATTAGCAGTCCCACGTGTGAACCAATCCTTACTATTATTAATATTCAGAATACTTGGTGAATTGTCAAATGAATACCTTGTATTTGCATAACTTGTAATCAATTAGTATAATGGATTGAAGTAAATGAGTTTATATAAAACACATTATTTTGTAGAAATTGTGGAGAGTCATACATACAGCCTGTTTCATAGTAGTGTTTGCTGGCTCTGTTTTGATACAACTACATAGAAACCAAAAGAAACTGCACATACTATACTCCAAGCTAGCAAAATTGAAATTTCTTGCTGCTTTTTGTCAAAACTTTATGCATATACATGCAGGTTGACATTGGTGTATACAACAGTAAAACGTTCTATCCCTGTACATGCAGATTGATATTGGCATCAACCCTCAGTGCAATGACTGGAAAAACCAGGCCAGGCACACCATGTTTTTGTTTTTGTTCCAGTATTTGGTCATTATGATATCTTATCAGACTCCAGTCATATCTAGACTTCTCACCATGTATTACAACCAGTAAGGTTCAAACAGATAGCGGTGAACCATTAATGGGTGTTCTGTACTTAACACGTCATTAGTGTGTTTATCTAAGTCTTTCTTAAATCTGCCATCAGGGCAATCCTCAATATCATGAAACCTTGATATCGAAAAATCCAATCACTTTAAAACAATTTTTTTTGTAAACAAATAAATTTATATCATATCTTGAACTTTGCTCTAGTTGAGCAGCGTTTATTCCTCAAGTTTGGGAAACACCAGCAACAAAGAGAAGAAAATTTGTAAAACCGACACGGTTTCCTATACACTGACAGTCTGTACCATAATTTTATGTGGTAACCCAATAAAGTGAGGGGAACTTAAGTACATTTACAACAACATTGCTGAGGTTCAAATGAAATTTCCAATAAAACAACAACTTTGGTCACGTAATTTCAGCACTAGCACAAGAGGGGAACAGGCACTGCACGGTTGCCATATTTAGTTATGAGTTTTCAATATACACATACAATAAATAACCTATGAAATTAGATAACAATGTACACAATAATCATAATTCATAACCAAAATATTTGTTTTTTTAATATTTGAATAGCTACTGATGGACAAACACAACGATGTACCTGAAGTCAATAAATGTATAGTACACATAGGAAGTCACCAATGATAGATTTGGCAATAATCTGTTTGAAATTAAGTCCAGAAAGGCCAGTTTATTTATGACTTAGAAAGAGGCCCCTGAAGTGAACTAATTTTTGTTCCTTAAGGTAGTAATGAAGGTCAGACACTATCTTAAAAGTTGTATTATCGCAGTACTCAAGGATACAAACTCTCAATCTTAGTAAGCCGACGGCAATCTTAGCAAGCCGACAGATGGAAAGGAACCATAGCTACATTCCACAATTTCATCCGGAATGTCCCGATAGGAAATTATCAGTTTCTGATAAGGAAGTGGGAATTGATGAGACGGAATATCCTGTAATTCATAATTATGGTGACATGTGTAACGATGCAGATTAATATTAAAATCTTAAAAGCAAAGACATGCTATGAACTATCAGTGGACTGCATGCAGGAAATACAGAGGAAATGATAAAATAGCCAAGTTCATATTTGCAAAATTTGGTCGTCATCAAGCCTGCTAAACTGTAAGATACATCATGTTGTTCAGTCCTATCAGGCTTCTTAACTGCGACGATGACTGCTGGCTGAGCATGGCACAAACATTTGTATCTTACACTGTTACAGACCACATGCCTGCAATATAATAGCTAAATTCATATTAATGAAATTGGCCATCAATATTTGGTCACTGTCATTATGCCTGTAACAATGATAGTAGCCGAGTACATATTAGTGACATCTGACCACCAGTGAACTGCAAGCAATATAATTAAATAGCTAAGTTCATATTTGTACAACTTGGCCACCAGTAAAGAGCCTGCAGTATAATGGATAAATTCACCTAAGCACGATTTAGCTATCAGCAGCCTGTCTGTTATACTTGACACAACTATCCAGCAAAATTCATATTAGGAAAACTTTACAGTCAACTGCCTGCCTGCCTGAAATGTAAAAATAGTAAAACTATGCTATCAGTCAACTCTGTTACAGTTGCTACAACCATCTACTGGTAGCTAAATTCATAATAGTAAAACAGGTGCAAAAGTCAATCTAATTATGACTATACTCATAAAACTTTAGATATACCAGGTAAGTACAGTGTGCAAATGGGGCCAGTAAAACTACAGATTTGAACATTGTTACAAGAAAACACTCAACAAGTTAACTTGCATTCTGTAGTTAATTGCAGTATAAGCTACATTTATGTATGAATGTGAAAGTGTGTGTGTGTATGTGTGTATGTATGTATGTATGTATGTATGTATGTATGTATGTATGTATGTATGTATGTATGTATGTATGTATGTATGTATGTATGTATGTATGTATGTATGTATGTATGTGGGTGCATGTCTATGTACCTATGTAACACTGGTAGTGGCAACTGTCTTGTCCAGTAATTGCTACCCACAAAATTATAACTGTTCAACTTCATCAAAGTAGGAAAACTTAATTTCCTGTTTGTCCAATTTGTCACAGTTTGAAAAATAAATGTGATTGTTTTTGACCTTTGACCCAAGGTCTTTGACTCCATGAATCATCACTTCATAACACCAACACAACATGTGCAATACAAAACACTTAAATATTCACACGTAATGTTCATCAATATTGCCCTCCAAAAACAATTATTAACCACTTTTTTCACAAATATCTTACAACCTAAGCAACAGAAAAAGGAAAATCTGGTATAAAAAAGTGACATTTTCCTACAAATTTTCCTAAAGTAAATGTCATGTTTTATTAACAATTGGCAACTTGTATAAAATTAAATTGGAAAAAGAAGTTTGTCTTTTATATAGCTCTAGAGTTCTTACTATATAATTAAAAAAAAACTGCTAAAAATGACACAAAACATACAACCCTATAAGTACTCAGACTTTTTTTGTCTGTACATCCTGTTTGTCTTTGAACTTTGCGTTCTATTATGAATGACATTTCAATAGAAAGTCACTAGGGATGTAATATGAAGGGTCATTCACCCAAAAACCATTCCATTTGTATATGTTATAAGAAGAGATTTAGTCTCATCCGAGAGTGACCCTGAATTGGAGTCATCCATCAAAATTTCTCCTAGTTATTAGCTGCCTTTTCAATCTACACTCGCTGTAACTGAAACGATTTTTTAAAAAACTTATTTGTTTAGATATACATGTAATGATTGACTCATAATATCACACACTCTAAACATGTACTGAATGATCTGTGAGTTAACATATTTGCGTAGCTGTAAAGTATGCATCCTAAAATCAGCACCCCTTACAAGATCGATTTGTTTCAACCTTCAATAACTTGCAGAACTTATCCAACCCTACAAGATCTTTGCGTTCAAGTCATCACACATCACTCACACTCATAGTTCCCGGAACAAGAATTAAATCATATGAAAATCGTTTTTTCAGCTACGTTGTCGCAAGTCTTTGGAATCAACTGCCAAACACTGTCTGCTCTGCACCAAACTTTCAAATCACTACTATTTCAAGAGAGCTTATTTGTGACAGAATTCATTGTACAGCACCAGTCAGCATCATCACATGATGGATACTAGGCACTATATAAATCTCTTGATCATAATCATATCAACCTGTTACCGTACTACATTTGGATAAAATCAACCCCTAATTAACATGTACAATGTCTAATTATTGGTATTTTAACAATCTTCTGTGAACATATTGCTGGTTGTCTCATTAAAAATATAATGCTCTGAGTTAAAACTAGTAGTGCAGTTTGAAAAGCAAGCTAATAACTATCTGTTCTGTTACTGTAAACCATAAAATCAAAGCAATACTCATAAACTCAATCACCAATCATTCTTTGTTGAAACTGTTAATTGATGGGCTATTCTCTAATTAATTTAATTATGTTAATTAGTATCACCTATTTAAAACAATTACCATTCAACTGTTCTTGTACAATTAACACTCTGTTGTTTCAGACCTCTATCTAATTCAGGGCTACTAAAGGTGTCTGGCTAGCAGTATTCTACAGGTGGCATGCAATGACATCAACACACCTGTAGGCAATTCTGAACAGATGGAAAGGCCAGCAATACACCTAATCCCTGGCCAAGTTCTTTTAATATTGAAACAAAGTGAACAAACAACACAGCCAGCTAATTCTAAATGGGTCTGAAAACCGAATTTCCAAAAAAGTCATTCTTAATGTTGTTATTCACCTAACTGTCAAGCTATATTCCCCAAAGTGTCACCCCACATGTAAACCTTGCCAAATGAAGCTACCAGAAATGCCATAAAAATTCAAAACAGCTTTTTGTTTGCAATTTTGCTTGTCTTACAGTTTGAATGGATGATATGCAACCATTGTGGACTAAGCTACTTATCAGGAGCCATCTTCATTATTCCCAAAAACAGAAGACAGCTATAGAGTGCTTTCAATAGAGAAGATGACAGCTAAACAGAGGAGCCTTTCAATTGGTGCACATGACGCTGTAAGATACTTTTGAATTGAGATATTCCTTTCATTATTGTCTGCTGTAGCAGTCACAGACAAGACATTACTTTACTGTATTCTATTGAATCATTCCTCCACACATTTACTCTCAACGAAAAACGGGAAAAACTTTTTAGCAACATATGACTCAGTAATTCTATAAAGTCTGATCAAGCAGCTCATTGTGATTGCCCTTCAATGTGTAAGACGGGGACTGACTTGACAGTATCGACACCACCACCAAACTGACAAAACAAACACGGACACCACTAGTTTTGTCTACAGCACGTAGTCCATTCACAGTCTGTCAGAATTATACAATTCACCACTATGCTCTACCTTTAATTGTTTGAAACTGGTGAATCGCCACTCTCGGCAAAACAGGTGCTTCAATCTGAACCCTCACTATAAGCATTGCTTTTTAACAATGCTATGAGCAACAATTTATGTGGTGATGTGCTTACCAATGCTAGTCCACACAGAACAGATTAACTTTACTCGACTGCATTTGTATGTGCATTAAAATAGTAAAACAATCATGCGAAGTGACAGCAAGGAAAAAGGACCGTACCGTCCCTTAAAATACAATAACAAAAGGTGTCATTCACTGACTTTACATTCATTGAGTTCCACTGAGCTTCAGTATTCACATTTTTACAATTGAGAGAGAAATAAATGGAGTTGCAGACGACACTTGTCTGTTTGAAAAGGACGATTTCGATAGATTATATGACGTTTTGAAAAGATGCCAAACGACATAAATACGAGGGCTATGAAATTTGTGGGTTTCGACTGTGGTCGCGTTTTACTAGAATGGACGAAGTATATTAGCCTAGAAGTATGTCTGGAGTATACGTACATACCACTGAGTCAACAGGTATGCATTTACGGTATATGTTGGCGAACGTAAACATCGCGCACCAATATCGATTGACTTTCTTTCATTCTAATGAACGGTATTCACTACCGATTCCAAACATTTCACGAACTGGCGTCGATCGCCGACAGGAAAACAATGTATTCTTAATGGTCATGAGCAAAATACGTTTGTCAAGGTCGGGTAACACGGTAAAGAAAACTTTCGCACTGAGTCGCTTGTCGTGTTTTGGTAATGTTGAACTGAGGTCAACCTGCTAAAGTTCGGTCTCGTTCACCAAGCTGGACTGTGTGGCAGTCAACTTATCGCGATCTCCCGCGATGACTGCAGACTGGTGCATCGCTCAACGAAGCGTTACCAACAACGCTTTCCCAGCGAAAACCTAGTAAACTGTCACATCGCAACTTCCGTAAGGGTCGCCTGGCTTTGAGACGATCAGCTGTGTACACCTACATGCATGCACTAATATTGTAAACTTACCCTGCAACATCGCTTCCAATTTCTTGCGATCAACTCGAAATCTTTCCTCTATAACGTCCGGGTCCCTCTCTTTCATGAGCTGAGCCTCGTCCATAGTTTCCTGAATGTTTGTCTCTGTTCTTTCTGGGCTGTAGTCTCTGTTACTGTATACCAATTCCCTCATAGTGTTCGCTACTGCTACACTGTCCGCCATTGCAAATCCACATTACACCGTGCACTGTTGTTGTACGTATCACCGCTGGGTGATATATACATCCGCCACAGGACACACTTATCTAATTTGCATAATTTAATAATTACATGTCGCCCATTCAGTGAAAGGCTTGCAACCAAATAGGGGATCAATAATACATTGATTGATTCTTAATATTAATTGTATTTAACAAAGTTATCATATTTTCAATATTACTAATCGGTTAAATTTCGCACTTCTTTCTTCGTCCACTTTTTCCTTTCTGAATTTAAATGGACATTTTAGGGTTTTAAATCATTGATTTACTAATTCGATGAAAATTATCACGATTTTATTTGTATCAAGCACGTTTGAAAATTAAACATTAACTTTAAAAAAACTACAAATTTGTACCATTGCGGATGAATAGTGAAATGTTTTACCGAGTGCAGCGGCATAGCAGAGAGTATGAGTAAATTCTTGTCTTAGTAAAAATTAGAACTGACGTCACTTACACCACACCTATCGGCTCGACTCATTGATTCTTTTACAACCACGGAAATCACCGACAGAAGGTACAATGGGGATGTACTGTAGCTGACAGGAATAACGATGTACTTTACGACAAAAAAGTTACTACAATTTAAATTAATTGCGAGTATTCTCGTCTTCTTCTAATACTTTCTCTTCCCAAAATTGTAGTTTTTAACCAAGTTTTCATCTTGTTATTCATTGCAACATAAAATTTCTGCAGTTGCGCACGACAGGTAAACTTCGATTTGGCGTTGCCACTTCCCGTTCGCTTACAACAGCACAGTAGCTGAGCTTATGTGTGTTTAGGGTTTAGACCCTTATAGTTAGGATGTATGGAAAACAAATCGAACTTGAATACTTTCACAAAGGAAATCTATTTCGTCCGAGACAAACTATTGTCTGTTTATGAGTCAGGTATGACAATTGAATGCCGATAGGGCCATAGATACAGCCCTTCTTCTGTGGTACTAACTACTATTTGGTGGTACTTCTCCTGTGGCGCTCTTTCTTTCTTTTTATTTAGCGGAACTTATTAACGTCTTTCTCTCTGAATAAGATAACAAAGGAAATGTACAAATACGGTACTGTCTTTGAGATACACCGACAATACACAGAACAGAAGGTTGCGTTACCATACCGCTATCTGTACAATGTGAATGCAATGAGGTGTCAAACGGTATGTTGTGAAATATCAACGCTATAGGCGGCGTTGTTCATGAGGAAATTTACAACACAAACGGTGGTCCTCGACATACTTTCCTACAGGTACGAGTATGATATTTTTTAGGGGGGGGGGGTTTCAAAAAGTGTTTTCAGAACACATCTAGATTTCTCTGTTAACCTGTATCAGACGCGAATCAATAGGACAGACTGTCGATTCTCTGAAGCTCAAAAACAACGATGATAATTCCATGCTACATGATACCAGACAAGTAACCATCATGGTTTTATACCGTGTTGTAATTGTTCAGAGCCTGGCGCCGTGTAATAACTGAGTCTCAACATCCGGTGGTAGCTGGTCCTCGGTTCTTTATCCAAGTTTACAAAAACTGGTCTATCTACCCAATTCGCTCTTGCTTTATCACGATTTTAATATGTCCACATCTGCATGATCTGCGCACAGTGTCAGGAGAGAATCATTTGATTTCACAGACACAGGTGTATGGCCAACAATTGCTGGCGACTAAAACAGAAGGAAAAATGTGTATAAACTTATGACAGCCTCAGGACAAAAAGTTTGATTCAAACAAACTTTGGTCCAAATATATAGTCCAAGAAGAGATTCGATTGTGGTGGTTTTCACCGATGAAAACTATAAGGATCCGGCAAAATGTGTAAAAAAAAAAAAAAAAAAAAAAAAAAAAAAAAAACACCAACAACAAAAACGGAAAACATACATATATAGATGTATATGCAATCTTCCCATTACAAAATCTGAATATATTAAACCCAAAGTACATAATAAAGTTTGTTTACCAAATATCAAATGGTGGACGGTTTAGCATTGGAGATGATACATCGACACTATGAAAACCAGCTGACGAATGGATGGATGGATGGATGGATGGATGGATGGATGGATGGATGGATGGATGGATGGATGGATGGATGGATGGATGGATGGAGGACAACCACCCTCGGCCCTCTTCAACAGCCCGCACTACCATTGATAGTGGAGAAAAAGGTGCAATACGGTGAAAAAATGCCAACAATAGTCTGGGAAGAAGAAGAAAAAATGCCATCATGGAGCTGCTGTCTGTACAGAGCGAGAAAAGATTTTGAATCAAATTCCTCCAGTCACATTTGGTCGCAAGGACAGGGAGATACTAACTTGTAGACACAGTGCAGAGTACTTGGGATAATACAATGTATGAACACATTTCGAATGGTGACATTCCGAAATCCCGACAACGTGTTATCCTTATATTTGGGATTGCTTTGATTCCGTCAGAATATACTAAGTACAGAAAACTTTTTGTTTTATTACAAAGTAAATACCGTAAATAGATACTTCAAGTTATGCTGCCCTCAATGGTCGATTCGGGGATAGCCTTGTACACAGTTCCTACTATCTATGATAAGATATGATAATCTTCGAAATTACATTCAACTCAAAGTACTAAAGACTTATATTCCGCAATGTCTGGGGAAGATAAACTGCGGTTATACGCTTAATACCCGTGTTTCATGACATTCACCGGCACGTGTCACTTCGCCCAATGCCACTTTGTTTTTCTCGACTTATCAAAGCTGTATAAGCTTCTAGTGTGTCGGCTTTTTCCTTGGCAACGTCGCGTTGAAATGACCATGGATGTATCACTAATACATCCATGATATGACGTGGCCTTGTGTGCCTTCGAAAAAAATGTACCTTTGGGTCCAAATCCTTGAACCCCTTTCCCCCTCCCAAGAAATCAAATGGTTTAAGCCTAACTTGATTTCAAGAGTACTAGTATTTCAGTTTCGTACTCTGTCACGCGATAGGATTGGTCAGGTTTCATCCTGTACTCATAAATTCAATATACAATGGTTTTACTTACAGTATCTGGGCAGAACCAGAATTTCGTGGTCTTTATCTCACAGAAAAACACAATCGAAAATAAACGTTCAAGATTAAGTCTTGAAGAAATGTTGTTAGGGATGACAGCAAAATCAATGCATGGTTACAACAAACATGACGTCACAGATTTATCTTTGTGTATTGAAATCAGTTATTCGTCATTCAACCTTTCCAAGAAGAGCCTTGTAATTTACTTTTTGTACCAACTTTCTGATCCCCTCCACTCCATCTATCGTTAGTTTTCCAAAATTCAAGCCCTCTAACAGCCAAACTGACGGCATCAAAATGACAGACACTGTTGTAGTGATTGTGATATAATTACCTGGTGAAACATTTTCAAAAGTGACCAGTCCATTTAAAGTTGTGTTTTCCAAATGACCCACATCCCCCACCACCACTTCAACTGCAATTTTCCAAATTGAACCCCACAACCCACACAGAAAATATCACCCAACCACCCCCACCAACAGAACTCTTACATGGTCAGTCTGAATGGGATACCAGTCTGTGTTTTGAGCAGTTTGGACCATGTTGTCACAGTTCTTCAAATTTTGACCACTTATGTTGTTGTCACTTACATGCAAGAACTGATGAATTCAGACGAAGCATTCCAACATATGGGAAGGAGTCAACTTTATGACGCTGGACTTAGAAGAAGTATTGCAGTTTCAAAAAAATTGCACCCCCCCCCCCCCCATCACACCTCCTCCAGAAATGCACTCAAGTGCAATATGGTTTCATTACAAGATTTTAAAGTTGAGATGTTTCCAAAGCATTATTCTATCGTCCAAAACCAACTGTACATTTAATGTAAGAGTAATCAATAACAAACAAACACTTGTTACCAATAAAAACTTTAATACATCAAAATTCATACATGGATATTACAGGTCCATAATTGTTCCAGAATTCAGAAATTTAGAAAATATGTGCCAAAAGAAACTCTCTGCTGGCTACATTACAGATATCATCAATTGCTACATGATTTAGTTTCAATCATTGACACACAAGTTACTGCAACATGACCTCTGGTTTGACCTATGACCTGAGGTCAAACACAATTACCATGTAAACAAGGAAATACCATCCATCACCAGAGCAATTAGCAAGTTTTTTTTTTTTTTTTAGTTGTGAACTTGCCTGACAATGGGTCTAATTCAGGTTATCTTTAATACTTACAAAGGAATCTATTTACATAGAAAGGCACTTTTTGAATCAGCATGTACAAAATCTGATAACTACAGAAGTACAGGACACACTCTGATATTTAAAAAGAAAAGTAAAGTAAAGCTAAAGCTGCAATAACTGATTAACGATATCAGAACATTTACATATCCTGGCAACTTTTGAATAGATTCAAAGCTTCAATTCATACTATGATATTTTTTTTTATCTCCTTCACATATTTTCAATATTCATTCTTTACAAAGGTGCACAAATAAAACTGAGAAGCTTGAAATGTTTTTTTTTTACTATACACAAACTGAATTCACAACAACCCTGTACTTGTCACTGCAAAGTAGCACTACCCAAGTTTAGCTAACGTAGCATAACAATGTTGTTTAGTTGTCTTCCCAATAGGCCATTGCAGACTGCAAACAGGAAATTGAGAACACAGCACCCTCGCTCAAATTGGGGTATCATCACCTCATAGTACCGTTTCTTAAGAGCTTTCTCCCTTGGTATTCTGTAGAAGTGTAAATCAGGGATGTTTTTCATATTGTTCAGACATTGACGAAAGCAGTAGTGCTCTATGATTAACCAAGTAACCTATACCATGTATACCCCCAAGGTACATACAGACAGGAAGTAGAGCGCCACCATGGCATATTTTGGAAAGGCCTATTTATATGCCTGTCTGACACTCAATAGTTCATTATTTTCATTATTTGACCTTGAAGGCCCAACAGACAGTTGGTCAAAACCGATTGATGAAGCCTCAGGCAGGAATCATTTTGTGCATGTCAGAGAAATGGTTGTCTATGGATGGACAGAAAGCGACAGAGACTGACATGACAGACAGTTGGATAAAACCCATTACAATAGCTCCTCAGGTAGTGCCAACTGCAGAAATCAGTTTGTGCATGTCAGAGAATTGGCCATGTATGGATGGACTGACCGAAAGACAGAGAGACAGATAGACAGACAGACAGAGACAGACAGACAGACAGACAGACAGACAGACAGAGACAGTTGGAGAAACCCCATTACAGTAGCCTCTCAGGTAGTGCCAACTGCAGGAATCAGTTTGTGTATGTCAGAGAATTGGCCATGTATGGATGGACTGACCGAAAGACAGACAGACAGACAGACAGACAGACAGACAGACAGACAGACAGACAGACAGACAGAGACAGACAGAGACAGTTGGATAAACCCCATTACAGTAGCCTCTCAGGTAGTGCCAACTGCAGGAATCAGTTTGTGTATGTCAGAGAATTAGCTGTATATGGATGGACTGACAGAGACAATTTGATAAAACCCATTACAGTAGCCTCTCAGGTAGTGCCAGTTACAGTTATAACACCATTCATACATAAAAAATAAAAAGCAAAAATTCTATTAAAAAAATTGTTCTCATAAGATGAACATTTCTTAATTGAAGAGGCACACAGTTTGCAAAATCACAAAAATTCAATGGTAAGTGCAACCATTCACATAAAAGCATCATTTTGGTCAATAATTTACAACTAAACCTTTCTACAGTAGTACACTACACGTTATTGGCGTGAGACATTTTTTTATACAAGCTTAATGGTGAACTCCCATCTAACTAGGTGTCAATTATTCAGATTACATTCTACAAAAATACTGGCCAAAAAAAAAAAATTGATAATATCTGAAATCATTTTTTTTCCTGTATTATATTTCCTTTTCTGAAAATAATGGCTTATATATAAATAGAAATTGACTTCAAGAAGCACATTAAATTGAAAATTATTATCATACAGTGGAGTACGTGTTGACGTGTGTTTAGCTGGACTCGAGAACTTCTATAACTTGAGATATTGACTTGGTTCCTTTGTTACCCACAGCAGTCTGAAAGAAAACACAGAAGGAATGACTTTAATGACCACACTGACATAGACATTATAATGTACAGAATTCTTGTATGTCTTGCTCAAACAAAAGAGATATAACAGATGTATTAAACTGCAACAATTCAATTATTAGGAATTCGACATATCAACATTAGTAGCCCCATCCCTTAGATTGGTAGCCCTAGTCCCAAGGCTGATAGCGCCACCCTTTAGATTGGTAGCCCTAGTCCCAAGGCTGGTAGCCTGCCCCTTAGATTGGTAGGTAGCCCTATTCCCATGGCTGATAGCCCCCACCATATAATTGGTAGCCATACTCCATAGGCAAGTAGCCCCCATCCCTTTGATTGGTAGCTGCAGTTCCAAGGCCAATAGCCCCACCCATTAGATTGGTAGCCCTACTACTAAGGCTGGCAGCCCTCTCCCTGAGATTGGTAGCCCTAGTCCCATGGCTGGTAGCCCCACCTGTGAGATTTGTACCCCTAAACCTGAGATTGGTACCCCTACTCCCAAGCTGGTAACCCCAACCCCCGAGGGCAGTACCCAAGTCCTAAGGTAAGTAGCCCAGCCCTGAGATTTGTAGTGCAAGTTCCAAGACTATTACCCCACCTTGGAGATTACTAGCCCTAGTCCTTAGCCCCTAGTCCTGCAATTACAGCCCTACTTATATACTCACAGTCAGACTCATAAACTCCAAGAACTTGCGTAACATATCAGCCATCCCACCAAAATCACCATCTGGTAGGAACTGCTTCACCTTGGTTAATGTTTGCTGCAAACAACAAAAACACAGTAACCCTTTAGATGATATCTATACCAATGGGGAATACAAAACATAGCTAGTAATATCCTGGTTGTATTCAATACTTGACACAGATGTACTCTAACAACTAAGTGCAACATACAACACCTGCAATCAAGGTCTCCATTTAAATCGATATATAGACACATACTGAAACTATACTTGTGACATGTACACATACGCCATTGAATGGATTTTGGTTCAATTATGCTCACATTAGGGTAGCATTTCTGATGACTTTCATGCTCTAGTATTATATTTGTAGTGAACATTTTGGGGACTTCAAGTGCTTACACTACTTTCATTACATGAAGATTACATCCACATAACAGAGGCACTGCTATCACCCATCTGTGTAATCTAACACATTGAACAAAATCTCTTTTACTTCGTATCTCTCTTAGCAAGCCAAAACCTTTGATTGCCACTGTAGTATCTTGTGTAGAGTATTGTCATTATATTAATCACAGGTCAAAGGTTAATCACTAGGTGTGTCATAATGTAGAATGTAGACTACATTTCATCATCAGTTCAATTAGACAGAAATCAAGAACGTTATTCTTACCCTACTATCCTGTATAAGACAGCCAACCAGGAGTGCAATATAGGAGGCTACTATACTGTCTTCCATGTGTTTACCAGCCTTATGTAGAGCTGAAATCAATCAATCAATCAGTCAATCAGTCAATCAATCAATCAATCAATCAATCAGTCAATCAATTAATGTGTTGTAGAAGTTTACATCAAATATATCACCAGCTGTATGTAGAACTGAAATCAATCAATCAATCAATCAATCAATCAATCAATTTATCGAGTGTGTGTGACATTATGTGGTTGGCCCTAAGTTCACAGAGTACTTACTGGGTCAACCATGTAACTTACTATGGAGGCTGTTTACAATGATCAGATCACACAAAGTTACTTTCAAACACAATTTGTTATCAGATGATATACTTGCTGCATACAACCATGTATGGAAACAGCTGAGATGGAATCTACATAAAACCCTGTACAAATAGTACATCATTTCTTCACACTAACCTGCAGTCAGTGTCTTCTTCAGATTTTCTTCTGAATTTTGAACATCTTCTCCTGATTTTTCCGGGAGAGCAACCCATTCCAGACCTTCTTCCGATTCTATCCATTCCCCACTTTTATCGTTAAGTTGTTCCGGATCATTGAATGCATCCTTCTGACTTTCAGCATCTTTGGCAGCTTTCTGTCTTTGTAGGAATAACTAAGTCAACAAAAAAGTCAGAGACATAAATTTAGAAAATTATCAGTAATATAACCTTTCTGCTGACATCACAATTTAATACATACCTGTAACATAGCATAAAATGACAACTGACAAAACAATGTTATACATGCCTGTAACAGTGATGTACATACCTGTACAACAGCCTTAATAAAGTGATGTAATGCATACCTGTACAACAGCCTTAATAAAGTGATGTAATGCATACCTGTACAACAGCTTAATAAAGTGATGTAATGCATACCTGTACAACAGCCTTAATAAAGTGATGTAATGCATACCTGTACAACAGCCTTAATAAAGTGATGTAATGCATACCTGTACAACAGCCTTAATAAAGTGATGTAATGCATACCTGTACAACAGCCTTAATAAAGTGATGTAATGCATACCTGTACCAGAGCCTAAATACAATGATGAAATACATACCTGTACCAGAGCCTAAAGAGACAGTGATGTAATACATACCTGTACCAGAGCCTGAATGCAGTGATGTAATACATACCTGTAGCAGAGTCTACATAGACAGTGATGTAATACATACCTGAACAGGGACATGATACATACCTGTACCAGAGTCTAAATAGACAGTGATGCAATACATACCTGTACTAAAGCCTCAATAGAAGACACTTTATTGTCATCAACATTCACACTATCGTCATCATCTTCAGACTGAGAATCATATGAAAACTGTGTTCTGGTGTTGACCAATGTTTTACGATTCTTAGCACTGTGTTCTACCAGATTAATGAGGAGACCAAGACTCTGTGGAAGATAATCAAGAGTGAACAATGAGTACGACGATGCAAGACAACTCACATAATCTATTGAGTACAACTCACATAATGTATCGAGTACAACTCACATAATCTATTGTCAACTGCTTCTATTGTTATTGTAAGAACCATTAATATTGTCAAAGTAAGCATAGATGTGATGTGTCTTAAGTTCAATGGACGTTACCTAGCAACTCTCATACATCACTTCCACCTAAGTTCTGATCAATGCCAGCTCTGTGCTCATAAGTGAAAGTGAATGCCACCAACACATTTTTAGATCCAAGTTATTATTAGCACAGTGTTCTACCAACACAATTCACAAGGCATCCTTCTCCCCTTTGGCAAGAAGTTTTAGGGGAGACCAGAAAATTGAACAAATTATTTTAGACTTTTATCTACACTATAAACTCCTTGGCAGTGTGCCCTCTAAGCCAATTTGACACACCACTGACGCACACAATTTCTAGTGACGCACCAAAATTTGGTGTTCCCCTATCTCTTACTATGTGGTCACTCGTAAGAAATGTCACTTTTTATCATTTTGACTCACAAAAACAAAATTTGGCTATCATTGGAGGACACACCTCTCCTTGGTAATACTGTACTCACCAATACAAGGACATCAAATCTCTGTTCATTTGGTAAATACTGTGGTGCTTGTAGAACACAACACAGGGCGGTGGAAATCAAACCTTCTTTTTCTCCCATCTTGGTACTACCCCATTCTAATAAAAGGACAAAAAATCATGGATTTAAAAAACAAATTGGTCAGTTTCAGACTTGTACATTTTTATGTACAAGTCTCCTTCAAAGCCACAACCCCCTCTCATGTTTATATGTGCATATGCAAGTCTTTTGTTCACAACACATTTCCCATTTCCCCTCTCACATGTTTATATGTACATCTACAATTCTCCATTCATGACATACTGCCCCGCCCCTCTCACATTCATGCGTACAAGTCATTGGCAGACATACACCTCCCCTCCCACATATCTACAAGTCGTTGGCAGACATACACCTCCCCTCCCACATTTGTACAAGTCGTTGGTGAAGACACAGAGAGGAATTTTTTAAATAATCCTTTCAGTCCTGACAAAACCAAAGTTCAAGTTAATGGAATCAAATAATTCTTACCGTTATCATGTGTTAGATTCAGTAGAACTCTAAGTACAGCAAGCATACAGTTTCTAACTACAGGTCCAGGTTCTCTTGTTGTAATGGTCATATCATCATCAGGTGGAGAGTACTCGTCTTCAGCATAAATCTGTACAAACTTCTCACATATCCTCAGTGCTCTGCAGTACACAAAATATTACATATGTATCAGTGACATCACATGAACCAATGTGCCAATTTGACATGCCTCTCACGCATACAATTTCTTGTGACACACCAAGGTTTTTTGGTACATGGTATTCCCCTATCTCTTACTATGTGTTGACTCACAAGAAAACCAAGTTTTTATCATTTTGACTCACAACAAAATTTGGCTATCATTTATAAGGTAAATTGCATACATGCACTCTATTCGTATTTGTACTGCAATGCAATACTGGAAACATTGTGACCCCCAATAGGTTTCTTCATTCAACCAAGGAAAATATGAGTGACCTAAGGGGCCCTGTCACTATTTGTCTTCCGACTCATAGTGACAAAACATTTTTGTCACAAGTTTGAGTTTTGACCAAAATTCACATGTTATAATGATAATAATAATCTTTATTTATACTGGATAGTTCTTTAAGTATATAAACACTTGTCTCCCAAGAAGTCAGTGAGGGCCATCCATCCTTCATGGGTTCAGTGTTAATGCAGGAGGAAACTGGAGTACCTGGGGAAAACCTGCATTGTTCAGTAGAGTCAAACTGAACAACACTCCTTCTTACTTATAGCGTGGTAAATTTAATCAAACTCTGAATAGGTTCGAACCCCCACCACAGTGGTAAGAGGCAAGTGGTGTAACCACTAGACCACTGACAACCTGTTTACACCTAAATCATGAAATAACTCTCCAGAATCCATAGTTTCTGAACATGTCTCTAGTTGGTGAAGTGGTGTTCCCCTTTAATGATGAAGATTTGACTTACTTGATGATAATCGAGACTAATGAAAAGTCTTCAAAGGTTATCAGATAACTTTGGTTTTCTGTGTTCATGTAGGTAACACTCTCTAAAACCTGAAGACATCTCTCAGCTTTCTTCAAAGTGTCAATCATCCTGTCAGTCAGAGTATCCTGCACTCCTGATAGGTCTTCTACTGAACTGGCCACTATAACAAAACATGAATGACAGGTGTCAATCATTGGATTAACCAATCACAGGTCAAGTAAGTTTACAGGGAAAATTAGCATACAGTGTAACCAGATATACTCTGTTGCACAGCACAGCTAGAAGAACAAGTCATTTGTGAAGACAACGTACTTGCTTGATGTCTTTGACCCAGGTCAAATTCAAGGTTAATACAAGAATAATCATTACTATTTCATAGCTACATTCACTTCTTGTTTCCTGTGATAAAATGTGACCACCTTGGCGCATCATAAAATTATGAATCATTTGCTTTCTTGATCAAGACCATGATTCTATGCACTACACATAAGAATAAGCCAATATTGTTGTTTAATTTTAACCCCCTGTGTAAAATACTATTACATGTACCTAAGACTTACAACATCTGTATCAGAGATTACTTGTACAGGTGTGTGCACATATTAGTGGTATTTACACTGCAGTGAAATACAAAAACATTATTGTATACGTGAATGCAAATGGTATGCAAATGAAGGAGCAATCATTTGCTGTACGTGAAAGTGCATAATTGCACAGTATTATTATTACGGAAACTTGCTGTTTTGGAAAAATATATGTGATAATAAAAAAAAAAACGCATGCCATGTGAGTGCAAGTGTGGCTACTCAGGGGTATTTGCACCTGTCCTTGCAATGTTTTCTGCTGCACTTCACTTACTGTACTCATGAAAGTACGGCCGCAGACAACATCGCAAGCACTCATGCAAATACCCCGAGTACACCACACTTGCACTCATGCAATGTCCTCAGTAAGCCACACTTGCACTCACGTGTCCTGGGGTGCTGTCATATTAATTAAAGCATACCTGAATGTACTATGTGATCCAATCCACCTACAACTCTCAGCTCTTCTTTAAACCATTCACCAGCTTTCTTTGAAGTCAGGGACAGTAACGATTCCATAGCAAGGTAATTGGTCTGCAATTAAACACATCAATAACATTCAATATGTAACTTGCATATCCTGAAATGCTGCATCATTGGAAATATGATGAATATGAATCAATCAGTATTGTAAATGATTGTGTTACATTGTTTGTAACAATAAATAATGTAGTCATGGTTACTCTGACCATTATAGGAAATTTATTCTATTGACAGCTACAGATTAGGTATTATGACAAAAACAGATAATCCCATAGTCCTTTGCATCTGAGCATGCTCAGTCTGGATTCCATGTTCCCTATTAGACATCATCAATTTTCTTTCCTAAATACTATGAACATATTTATGGAGTTCTGTTGAATTGTGGAAATATAAATTTTTGTAACAATGAGATAAAATCAAATATTTTGTAGGTTTTCTAAATCACTGTTCTTTTCCAAGGTTTAAGAATGCTGGGAACAGGGAAGGGTAAAACCACTATTTCTATATAAATCTCTTTGCCTTGTATTTCATTTTGTTGAGAAAAAAAGATACATGTATGATGAGGCTTTTTGTAAAGTCCATTCTAAACTAGTTAGAATCTGTTGTTAATGGTTACAAAAACAAGTGGATAATCACACTTCATACACTTTAAGTCAAATAAAATGCCAGGACTTTTCTGGAGTTTTTCATCAGTTTTCCAGAAGTATTCAAATCACCTTTGGTGGTCATTTTCCAAGAGTTTTAACCAGCAAAATATATTGTATTTGTCAATGCACCTGCTTTTCAAAAACATATTTTTCACCTATCTAATGGACACTTCATTACAGTAACACTGTTTACTTTATCAATTTTCAAGGAGTTTTCAGGAGTACTTTGGGATTCATGGACATTCCACGAGTTTCCAGGAATGAGCCCTGGGTTATACTATGTTTTCCTATCGGTGGGAGTCATCGAAAAGGTTTCACAATAGCCTTAACTCAGGTAGATTTTAAATTAACCACTCTAACTAAAAACCGGTGAAATGGAACTTGGAAATTAAACGCTACAGTGATTGTTAGCACAACTTACCGAGATACAATTCAAATCAATGTTTTTAACCATTTGGATAGGGAGCTTCTGAAATGTACTCCTTAGTTTCTCCTTTGTTCTATTGTACTCTTTACTAGATGAGGCGGATGATGGTTTGGGTGCAGCATTCATTAGTTGTACAAGCAAAGATAAACTTTTACGATCCAAGTCCATGTTAAGTCTGTCTTTACTCAACATAAATAACAACGCTGCTGTACTTATCGCCAAACTCTGTCAAAAAAACAAACAAATCATATTTGTTTATGTTTATAAATATGTTAGTATACTCATCACATATTGATAAAATCTTGTCATTGTGTACTATTTGAAATTAAAGACTGCAATGCCCTCAGATGATCTTAGGTTATAGTCTTAGAGCACTGACATAGCCATGAGGACAAACAGAAATGGACAAGCATACAAACACACAGACAGACAGACAGACAGACAGACAGAGACAGAGACAGAGACAGACAGACAGACAGACAGCCAGACAGACAGACAGATGGAAGGGTGGGCAAACAGAAAATCTCACAGCAACATGCTTTTATGTCAATGATAGAATAGTGACAGACTGACACACACAAACACACATACATACATACACACACACACACACACACACACACACACACACACACACACACACACACAGCTAACAAACCTTTATATAAATAATAGGACACATTGATAGCAAGGTATTTTGGTAAAATTCAGTATAACACATTGACTTCCTTCACCAATGTCCCACCTAACCAAATCAGCTATAAATAAAGTTCATACATTTAATGTCTGTAATAGTTTGTCAAATGTTTACTTACAGGATTAGCGGCAGCATCTTGAAGAGCTGTGAAAATCTTGGCCACCATACCATGTGCTCGTAGATGCATACGGAATGATGATGCTGAACATTTACTGGCTAAACTGACAGCACTGAAAAGAATACAATGTAAACACTGGGTTAAAAAACACTTGTTATCTTCTCAGGCAACGCTAGTAGTAATCCAACACAATGACAACACTGATATTTGTCTCTGGCAATGCTATCATAGTTGTAATGAACAAGGTGACATTGAATAAAAAAAATGCCTTTTTATAATAATTTCTTTCTACATGACACAGAACAAGTCAAAGAATCAAATGAATAGGAAGCCTTGTCATCAAGCTATTCACATGGGAAGGGGGGAGGAGAGGAGGTGCTTGTCACAAGCTATTGACATAGGCGATCTTGTCACCTAGTCAGGATCAGAGGCCTTGTCACTTAGTAAACGACATAGGGTACATTGTTGCCAAGTCAATGACATGGGGGGGGGGGGGGTCTTGTCATCAATTCATTGACATAGGGGGGCACTGTCATTAATTCATTGACATACGGGCATGCTCACCGAGTAATAACATAGGGGAAGTTGTCACCAAGTAAATGACATAGGGAACCTTCTTACTGAGTAACGACATAGGAGAGGTTGTCACTGACTCCATGCCATAGGGGACCTTGTCATCAAATCATTGACATACATGTAAGGGTCCTTGACATACTTGTAAGTTGTAGGGTTCCTTGACACAAAGTCAATGATAACAAGGGGATGATGAAACCTTTCAGCTGTAAATGCCCTCTACCAAGTAATATGTACTTATAAACTAAAATCTTACCACTATATCACATAATCTATATGTAATTTTTTGATTCAAGACTCAAAGAAGATTGAGATGAGCCAAAAATAATACAAACACGTTACATTATTATCAACTATTATAGTTGAGATAAAATGATATATTTAGAGAAACTTTACCTAAGACATCGTGTTGACATCGTCTCTGTGTTATTGAGACCATCCAGGAGATACTCCACATCATCAATAAATTCTTGACTTTCTCCAGACTCTTGACACTGGTGGGCTTGTTTCACATGTTTTACCACTGTGTACAACTAGACAATGGAAATGCCACAAATATGCATATAACTATAGACTCTAGAGTTAACATAATATACAACTTGCAGCAACATCTAAGCCCAAATTTATAGCAAGTGTGTAATCTCATGCATTATCAAAGGTAAAAACTGGGCAAAAATAAGAAGCAAAGCATCAGATCATAATTTTTGATATGTACACTTATAAGTATATGCCCATTACACAAGTGCTGTGTTTTTGTTAAGAGTGGTTAGCAGGCAAAAATCTACCTGAGTTCCCCTGTCATTTTGCTGGGGTTCCCCACCAAAATTATAGTACAATGTATCGGAAACTATGCCAGTTTTACCATATTCCCACTTTCTGTTACCGTGGTTCCCCAACCTTAGCAAAAGCACTAAATTGTTGATAATTAAAGTGTCAGTTCAGATAAAATCTAGTTATGAAACACAGCTACCTGACAGATACAGAAAAAGTTGATCCCTGATCAAAAGAATGAGCCCAGCCATGTAATCCTTATGGCTACACTGATAAGATAAAAACTAATGCGAAAACCTGGCCTTTAATGCCACTACCTACTCAAGTATACCACATTCAGGCTATCATTGCTAGATAAACAGCCACTAGGAATGCTCTTTGCAAGATATTTTTGTGCCGGAAGTGAGGCCTAACATAGTTGCGTATTATATCATAAAGATTAAACACATGATAACGACCACTCATTTTCCGTGGTTTCCTAACCATACTGTTTTATTATCGCCTACCATGCCTAACTATTATTGTAACGCTCTTTTAAGAACACAGTTCTTTTATACAGTTTGTTCATGGATTCGTGTATTGCCCTACGACCAGTGGCCATGATCAAACGTTAGCCTCCACTTTGCCAAATCTAGGGCCCCCTCTTGTGATCCTTGTATGTGAAAGGTTGGAACTTTGAAAACGAGATTATTATACTTACTGGTTTTTCCTGTCTATTGCACTTCAAGGATGTGACAGTATCTTGGTATAACCTGGTAGGGTAAGTAACAGCTCTAACTAAGCCGGGTTTGGAAGTTGATGGTTTGGGTTCCGTTGATGATGATAACAGGTCTTCAGGTAGGTCCAACTCTATCGCAGTTATCGACTAAATACAGAATACGAAAGTTAAACTCACTAACTGACTAAACTCACTAACTGACTAAACTCACTGACTATGGATACAATAAAGAACAGAATGAAAGTTAAACTCACTAACTGACTATAAACACAGAAGTTGAACATTGCATGGAATGAAACTTCAATTCAATCACTGATTTACAAACACACTTTGTACAACATAAAGAATGAAAGTTAACTCAATAACTACCTCTAAAACATGCAATGAAAGTAAACTCATTAACTGACTACAATACAACCAGGTATCAATCATGCACCTATTGAAAGCATAACCATCTTGACTACAATGGTACAATAGTGGTACTGACATTGTTAGGAAGAACACATTACTATTAAACCTTTTGTACTTACAGTATCAACTTGCCATGGTCTTGCATTGTACGTAGCTTTATATTGTGCCTAACAAAAAAAGAAATACCAGTTAATTACCTGCATCACTTATATGTCAATTACTAACTTGCATCACCTATGTTGCTTAAAATTGACATACAAATGTATTACATAGATGTACTCAGCGATTTTGATTATTCACATTATTTTTTCTCTTTGCTCATCCTCATACTACTGTTAACAGAGGCAGTGTATGACACTTCACCAAGTTCCGATACTCCTCTATACCTCTGTATAAAGCATTGTTCATCACAAAACAGAACGAAGTAACGGCTCAAGAATTCCACTCTGATTTGTAATCTGGTGTCCGCCTGATTTTAACACTGGACACATCCTTGTGATAACCTCAGCCAGACATGGGGCTGAGGCATCAACCAATCCTATTACTATGACATGCTGATGAGGTGCCAGTAATACAGTGTTCTCCCCATCATAAAGAAAGCATGGTGGTAACACCGTCCTTGCCATCTAGGCCACCATGCTCGGCAAGTTTCTGCTGTTGTATTTTAAAAATATTCTACCATCCTTGAGATTAAATTTGAATGACACTATTGTGATAATATTTTCAGACGAAGACAAGTGGCTGATCATGAAGTTCATGTCTGTGTATGTGTTAAACATAAACATAAACATTCAGAAAACATTTCAATGTTGTGATATGTAAATCAATATTAGTTGCGATCCTTGTAATCCCCATGGGGCTAACACTAGCGTCTGTGAAACCTTGCCTTGGTTCAAAATCACATTAAATTCTATGAAAGTCCCTAACCCTTGATATTATTGGTGCAATGGTCTGTTTGCCAATGTGGAGGTGTAAATGGTAACGATACTGTATTGTATAGGAACTAGACTATGTGAGTGGAGGTGTAAATGGTAACGATACTGTATAGGAACTAGACAATGTGAGTGGAGGTGTAAATCGTAACGATATCGTATAGGAATTAGACTATTGTGCAGTTCCCGTCATTCAGAATTCCTATCAAAAATATGTTACATATTGTATATTTGACCAGCTTCCTAACCAGTGATGTATGTATGTATGTATGTATGTATGTATGTATGTATGTATGTATGTATGTATGTATGTATGTATGTATGTATGTATGTATGTATGTATGTGTGCATGTATGTATGTATGTATGTATGTATGTATGTATGTATGTGTGCATGTATGTGTGTATGTATGTATGTATGTGTGCAATGTATATGTAAAAGTTTTGACAATCTGATCTGTGCAAACACTTTGGCAATTGACTACGCTCAGCCTCCTTCAAGGGAAATGCCAATCCAGGAAAAGAAAAGGCATTTCCATGAACTTTGGATTCTAGAGAGTAACTGTATTAATTTCCATCACTTAAACACGTCACAAAATTGACGAAGAATGCCAAATTGAATCACCTTCACATTCATTGTTCTGAGACTGTTTTATCAATGATCCAATGCTGCTCATGTGAGCCAACAGACATGCATATGTAATTAGACGAGCAACAAATATTCATGATTCCTACGTCCTTTTGACATTCAGATAAATATTCATGAATATTCATTGTTCATCTAATATATATGCACAGGTAATACTGGACCACTGCTTGGCCTATGATGATCACTGAACTATATTTTATAGTCCACTGATGTCCCATAGATTTCTACCTATGAGTAATATCACTGTGCACTATATCTTTCAATATCACTACTTCCTTACCTTCTTAGCTGGACTGCTTTTGATCTTGTTGACTATACTGCTCGGCGCTTTGGATGGTTTTGTACTTAATCTTCCAGTGAGTGACCTAGTGGCCTTCACTTTCCTTGTTAGTCCCTGTACAATGGTATTAGTGAAGTCACCATCTGCGTCACTATTGTCTGAGTCATCAAACTTGTATGTGTCCAGTGATGTGTGCGGTGGTGTGTCCTTACCATGCGATGACGACGACGATGACTGTGACGAGGACAGAGCCATACTTCCAGTACTAGTTTGTGATGATGTGACTTTGTGACTAGTCGTACTCCCTGAGGGCTTAGTTGTCACAGTCACACTGGAGTACTTACTGTATGTCCTTACTGCTTTCACTTTCTTAGAAGATACAAAAAAGTCATCCTTCTCATCATCAAAATCAAAATCATCTTTCCCTGAGCTGGTATCGTTCGATGATGATAGTAGAGGTGCTGAACTTGTCCTTGGCATAACTGGTTTACTTGGACCCTTTGATAACACAACATACTTCAATGACGACGTATTGTCAAATTGTCCTAATTTGTTGGAAGCACTCACGTTCATCAATTTACCATACGTCTTAATTGGGCTATTTTTATTAGCAGTGATTTTGATGGTGGTAAGTTCACCACCCCTATCCAATGGGACTCTAGTCCTTACACTGCTATCAGCAGTAGCACCCATAAATTTAGGTATTCTCTGAGCATACGCATGTTCTTCTTCCATTTTATTTGGCAGTGGTTTTTGTGCATACGCATGTTCTTGTTCCATCTGTGACATGCTCAAATCTTCAGTTTGACCAGCCAATCCTTTAGCCTTCCCCCTTGGTGGAGATTTCTGGGCGTAGGCATGCTCCTCTTGCATTCTGATGCCATAAACGTTTTGACTGACTTTCTCTACGTACATATCCATAGACATTTGTTTTTTAGGTTTACTACTGTTCTCAGCTGGTCTGGATGAGTAACTTGTTGATTCTTTTGGTTTTATAACAGTCTTTGG
Source organism: Glandiceps talaboti (assembly GCF_964340395.1). NCBI lineage: Eukaryota > Metazoa > Hemichordata > Enteropneusta > Spengelidae > Glandiceps > Glandiceps talaboti. The sequence continues at coordinate 7,891,778 of NC_135570.1, read as the reverse complement.
TGCAATCTTGCCACCGTACGTACTCGAACTAGGTTTAACATACATATCTGATGACTTTGTTGGTTTGCCTGCGTCTATAGACTTAGTGGCTATTTTGGCCCTCATATCTAAAGATTTGATGTTCACTTTCGTTGATTCCTCCTTACTTGCAGGTGCTGGTTGTTTTGACTTTGATATTACAATATCTTTTGTCACTGTTTTTGAAACATTTTTTATAAGACTTCTCTCAGTGTTTTCGACACCTTCCTTCTTTTGACGAGCATTTGGAATTTCAATTTTTTTATTCAACGTACTCTTCTGTGGATTATCCAGAATTTGGTTGGTTTTGGTTGGAGGTGTTTGCAAGGCCCGTTTCCTTGGTAACCCCTTGTCATCGTCACTATCAAAACTAAAAGGGTCACCGGAGCTATCCTCACAATGTTGCCGTTTCCGTGACGATGAAGGTGGTGGTGAAGGTTGCGGATCCGCTGGTATCGGGTCAGGTTCTTTACCTTGCATAGCACTTTTTCTGGTCACCCTGCTGTATGTCATATTGCCCCATTTCTGGTGTGTCGAGGCAGTTTTAGATGATAGATTCTGACCGTTCTTGTCTCCAGGATCATCAAAGAGATCATCAAACTCTTTATCTGCATCACTGTTTTTACCTTTCCTGCTGTACGTTTTGGTTGTGTACCTTGGCATCGTGAGATGAAACGTTTCAAAATCGCTACGACTCAAACCTTATCAACACTTTGATCACGCCTCTATCATATGCACAGATCCCCTTTCTACCATATGCAGTTCCACAATCTACAGTAAATACAAAAGTCAAAATAATGTAATTATGGTACAAAAAAAACAAATTTGCAGGATCAAAATTTTGGAATACCTAAAGATATCAGGAATCAGAATTCAAACAAAAATACAACAATATCCACAATTACAACTGCCGACATCAGACTGTTGACTAACAGAACCTGTTACAAACAGGGAAAGTAAACAACTGAATTGGATTAATAACACTTGGCACAGTATGTTGGAACAGCAGTCTTGTCTTACATTCCATCATTTGATAAGAACAGTTTTATGGTAGTGTGGGTATTCTGGGGAGCGGTATCTGTACTCATGCTTGTAGTGGGTTCTGCTGTACTTTAACTTGCCAGTCTCATGAAAGTACAACCATGGAGAACACTGCAAGTGAATACCTCCCAAAGTACGATACACTTCAACTCATACATCATTGGGTACTGTCATAGTACAATGTACTTTACTGGATAAATGTTATGGTAATATTTTAAACATAAACTCTATATGGAGCAAATGAATCAGTTATACAGATGTCAGTAACATGATTTACAAGTACTGGAAAGCATAGGCAAGACGTTTATCAGATCTAGTACATATTGATGTATGCAGTAAAGCCTATAAACAATGATAACATGAATACATCGACCTACCCTTCCATCTATTAACAATTACAAATGTAATTATATTTTTAAATTTCATTACTTAAATTGTAAAATTTCAAATTTTCTGTTTCCGTAGAAATTAATTTGAAATCTCAACAAAATCATTTGAAATCTCAACACCATTAAGTACATACATTACAAGGTCAAACTTGATATTTTCTATGGTGTTTGGCAATTTGTGTACATCAATTATCAGTCAATGAATGCTTGCATCTTCTTTCTGTTCACTGTTTTTAGAAGCAACATTTTTATTTACCTTTTTAATAATATTTTTCCCAACTTGTAGTTTTTTGTGTACACAAATACACCCCCCCCCCCCTCCCACAGAAAAAGGATTCAAACCTTACATGGTATATAATATCAGATCACATTTTGTACAATCTCATACATATGTAACATTTTCCCTTCTCACTGCTTTCTCTTTTGAGTGGCAATTTTCCCCTCAACACCAGTTATATGCTTTTCTTCATACAAAAATTATATAAACTTATAAGTTCAAATTTCGTGGTATTCGGACACTCCCTTTTCTGTATTTTCCCAGATCGAATATATTTTAACGATTTTGCCATAATGCATTAGGTCATTTATCACACTGGTTCCTGTTTAGTTATTTTGTTGTTGTTATTTTGATGGGGTTTTTTCATATTCATTCAGTGGGTACTTTTCAGGAAACATTACAACACAGAGCTTGTAGTGAGACTATCTATACCTGGTATGCCTGTGGAAAATTTACCGTGGGTGCTGATCAATCGAACCAATAACAAACAATCCTCAATGTTGACCACGGACCGTACACAATGAAACCATTTGCCCCAAAACCGTGGAAATTCCGGAATCGTCGTTGATTACATCAGAGGGATATTACCTTGTGGTGTGGTTAAACGATTCTAAGTATAGATTTTTTACAACAATTACAGTCATTGAACGAGGTACAAAATAGTTGTATTTTGTATATAGTTTATCAACATCAAACTAAACAGTATCTTTCACCGTCACCAACACACTAGTAGTCGTTTGAATAGCAAAATGTCTATCTTAAACTAATTACTTGTAAGATAATACACATGTTGACGTCTATATAACAAGATCATTTCAACAAAACTTAATTATGAGAGCTAGTGTGGTGAACTCGCTGCGTTTTTTCCCATTCCCACTCGACGATCCAGTCCGACAAATTTGACCATCATCACCGTCCTTCGTTCAGGACTAACGTCCTTTTCTCCTGTGATAGTACATACGATTATTAATACAATTTGACAATGTGGTACTTACTTGATACTAAATATGAGGAATCACTTGATGTTCTCTATAAAATAACAGAACAGGAATAAAATTAAAAAGAATGCTCCGGAACTAGTACAAAAGCGAGGATACGACCGCCATATTGGTTAACTAAAATGCGCATGCTCAGATTTTAAAATGATTGACCTGTAAAACGGCTCATTTGATTGGCTACAAAAAAGTTTAGCCTAGCCTGCTCCTCCAAGAACTCAAAAACATCAAAAAGTAAATGAAACAAATACAGTTTAGCACTGTTTTCACCTACGGTGATTGTAATAACACTGCTTATAGTAAAAATAATACAAACAAGTTGTCGACATCCATAGTTTCTACGTATACTAGCAAAAACACCATTTATTATTCGATCGATCAACCAATCAGTCAGTCAGTCAGTCAGTCAGTCAGTCAGTCAGTCAATCAATCAATCAATCAATCAATCAATCAATCAATCAATCAATCAATCAATCAATCAATCAATCAATCAATCAATCAATCAATCAATCAATCAATCAATCAATCAATCAACATATACTTACATCAAGAGTCGGTTTCAAGTACAGTACGACGTAACATTAGAATCATTCAGTTAGAGTTCATACTGTCAAGAGATTTTGAGGGCACAAACTGGAGGTATTTACCTAATTCTAATGCTAGTTTTAGTGCATGCACGGGATTCAACACGTGATAAAATATGCCCTTCAAAACACGAATTCTATTGGGTTCCTTCAAATAATACTCAATCTTATCATTGAAAAGATAGTAGTCTCTAACTAGCCAAGTAGAGAAAAAAAAATAAACCAGTCAATTAACCCAAAATACGTTTTTAGTATTTATTATATTATTTTAACCTATAACTTACGTCATTTCCGTTAGCCTACGTTATCTTCCATGTCAATAAAGTCTTCACATTGACACCAAAGTAACGTTTCCACCTTGAAATTCAATATCATCACTTGGTGCTTTCTTTTGGAATAGCGCCCCCAGTAGTGAGATCTAGAAATCTTTCGTTTTCGTAACTTTTCACGGAGAGACACATACATGCATAGTCCAAACATATTTGCCAAACTTCTTTTGACGTCATGACGTAATCACCAGTATATTGTATATGTCTGAATATCAGTTTAGCAGATGTTTACATGTAATACACTCTCTTGAAAGAAAGAACTAACTAATGATAAATTGGCGATTTTCAGCCAGATCATTACACTGGTTCTCGCTAGTCAAAATT